>NW_024057931.1:106008-255583 GCF_016432855.1 Salvelinus namaycush | reverse complement strand
TACAGAATGGAGACCAAACACTGAATCAAAGGTCTTTGTCACACCTGTCTATTTCACTGGCTGAGGATACCATGGGCCCGTTCTAAGTGGCTCCCTATTCCCTATGGGCTCTGGTCAAAAGTAGTGCACACTATAGGGAATAGGGTGCCATTTGAGGCACCGTCCATATGTATAACACTGCCACAAGCCCAGGCACCAGCTGCACTGTTCCCACCATTCCCATCCTCTGACATTTAAACACTGTGAAATACACACTCCCTCTCATTCATTTCTCTAGGGAGGTCATTGACGGGACAGAAACCAATCCATTATACAAATATACACAGCGAACAGGGTACAGATTAGTATTTAAAGGCAGGAAGACATATTTCGGAAGGTTATGGATTACAGGTGCATTCTGTAAGTACAATTTCAGGTCAAAGTGATGCCCCTGTAAAAAAAACAACTTTACATCGTCATAACACAAACTGCCTCTCTCAAGTCTAAACCCATCGGGGAAATTATTATCGTCATTGAGAAAGTTTGAATATCAGCTGACTTCCTTTAATGAATTGTAATGGAATTGACCAACACCACTTTGTTAACACATCCAGTATTCTGAACCTGTAGGATCTCAGCCAGCTGGTCGTTGACGTTGTCGAGGACGAGTTTACAGAACTTGCTGGTAGCGTGGATGTCCACTGGATCAGCAGGTCCACCACCTCTCTGTCGCCGTGCTGCACAGCCCAGCGGAGAGCACTCATCTTCAGCATGTCTTTAGTATTCACATCAGCCCTGTGCTGGAACACAGAGGAGAGAGATAGCGGGGGGGGGGGGGGGGGTCAGTCAATCTATTGATCCATCAAATTGATCTCGATCAATCGAATCGAACATGATCAATTGATCTCGATGAATCAATCAATTGTTTGAACGAAGGAGCAGAAGTCTTCTCACTCACTCATTCATTAATTTATCAATATAAACAATTAACATCAACATATAGCATTACTGTCCCAGACAGTTGGGACATTCATTATGCAGTAAAGAATGTCCCCTGTACAACAGGCCTGGTCATTGACGTCAGCGGATCCCATGCTACATGCTACAGCAGAGCAGAGAGAATCAATGGGGCCATTGTCCTGTACTCCCTGTTCCCTACAGGGGCCCTACAGTTCCTGTGCATGTCCCAAATGGCACCCTATTCCCTACATAGTGCACTACTTTTGCCCAGGGCCCTACTAGAGATCCGTCATTCTACTATTCTACCGTATGGGCCCTGGTTAAAAAGTAGTGCACTATATAGGGAAAAGGGTGGCATTATGAACGCATCCCCTATGACAGTGGATGAGTGTGTAGTTAATAACGGCATTAGCTCGGTGGCCCTGTAACAGCCGTTATTAATGGCATTAGCTCGGTGGCCCTGTGACAGTGGACGACTGTTGCTGAAGGCAGGAGATCACAGGGGGATGGGTCTGTAATGGTAGAATGACTACTGATCTTCTGTAATGGAGGTCTGAACAGAGCCAGGAGTTTGAGACACACATCAAAGTCCCTCCAGGTGAATCTGAATCGTGATATATCACAGGCCTTTCTTCCATTCATAACATCATCAATTCATTTTTAAACGTCATGTTGTTTTATGAATGAATTAAACAACGTTGTTATTTTGTGAATAATTTCTGTGACATTTTATTCATATGTAAAGTTAAACATATATATTAATTAAGAGCATTATAAGCCACTAACTATGTTGTTACGCAAAGACATCTGGGGTATGCCAAATAAAAATGTGATTCACATTTTTTTTTTTTTCAATCTTCACATTTTCAAACAGTCCCTTTATTAATTTTCCAACGGAGCTATACATTTGGGTGAGGTCTTTTTCTCGCCTGAGTAGACTCGTTTCACTACCAAAAATAAAATGAAACCATCTAGTGTTCAGGGAAATAACAACACAATGTCAAATATAGGTAGCCTTGTCAAATAATGAACATCCAATCACATTAACCGGTACCAATCACATTAACCAGTACAAAAAAGTATGAATGTATGTACTTGTAAGTCGCTCTGGATAAGAGCGTCTGCTAAATGACTTAAATGTAAATGTAAATGTAAATGTACTCTCTCGCGGGAATTCCACTAACGGTCCGTATGGAGCCAAACGTAACTGCAGCTCATTCCGTTTATTTGAAAATTGATAAATGGTTAAAAAAAGTAAGGCTTGCGTCCATAGAGACACATACCAGCTCTACTGGTAGTACTGCTACTACCAGCAGTACTACACCTGCACCTGTCGACTACACAAGTTGTTCTGCTTCCACGAGCACATCCAAAGCTAGCATCAGTAATTCTACATTTGTTGTTAGCCCAGCTAGCATGGACACTGACAGTTGTGAATCTGATGCAGCCGAAGAGTTATACTGCCCCCTTACCCGGGAAAGCACCGAACAACAGACAGGGACGTTGGACCAGCGAAGAGGCGCAAATATGATGAGAACTACATTGATTTGGGGTTCACTTATATTGGGAGTAGTGCCTTTCCTCAGCCACAGTGTGTTATATGTACAAAAGTACTATCTCACAACTCGATGAAACCTTCACTCTTGAGCAGACATCTAGAAACAAAACATGCCAATTTGAAAAATAAGCCACAGGAGTTCTTTGAGTGAGAAGTAAGACGACTTTTGAGTAGTAAGACATGTATAAAAGCAACAGATACCATTAATAAGAAGGGTCTAGAAGCGTCTTATATGGTGAGCTACCGAGTGGCTAGGACAGGCAAGCCCCATACTATTGTGGAGGACTTCATTCTTCCTGCTGCAGTGGATATGGCTGGGACAATGCTGGGGGGAAAAGCCAATAAAACTACACAGACAAACCTTCATCAAACAACACCTTTTCAAAACATACAGAAGTGAGCTGGTTATCAAGGGGCAAAGTATTGACACGTTTTTTTGAATTGAGAGACGAGCTCAAAGTTTTCTTTACTGACCATAATTTTCACTTGTCTGACCGCTTGCATGATGACGAGTTTCTCACATGACTGGCCTATCTGGGTGCTGTTTTTTCCCGCCTGAATGATCTGAATCTAGGATTGCAGGGACTCTCCGCAACTATATTCAATGTGCGAGACAACGCACAGGCCTTTCCATCATTGTATGATGTATCCTGCTTTGGCAAATCGCACTGTTAAGACACTGATGCCCTTTGCAACCATGTACCTATGTGAAAGTGGATTCTTTAGCCATCAATAGCATGAAACTAAATACAGGCACAGACTGTGTGTGGGAAATGATTTAAGACTGAGACTCTCCAATACAACCCAACATTGCAGAGTTATATGCATCCTTTCAAGCACACCCTTCTCATTAACCTGTGGTGAGTAATTCACATTTTCGATGAACAAATAAGGTTTTATATGTAAGATGGTTAAAAAAAGAGCAAAATTATTGATTATTATTATTTGTGCCCATGAGCTGGGTTGTGACAAAAACTCACACTCATTCTTATGTTTAATTAATGTATCGTATAGTGTATGTGTGTCAGGCTTACAATGATGGCAAAAAAACAACATTTGAGAGTGCGCTGACCCTGGTGCTATAGGGGGTATGCAGCTGGAGGTTTGAATGTTTGAAGGGGTACCCGGGCTATAAAAAGTTTGGGAACCACTGGTTTAGAGTAACACTATTTTTGGGGGGGTGAAACTTGTGTAACTGTTTGCTGATTCTCTCAGTCAGGGCTCCCTTGAAAAAACCATTGAAATCGAAATAGGACTCACCTGGTTAAATAGACAGTCAGCCATGTGGAGGGAGGTTGTACCTGGAGCAGGACCTCTACGATGCCTGTCCCTGCTGGAGCAGCCATGTGGAGGGAGGCTGTACCTGGAGCAGGACCTCTACGATGCCTGTCCCTGCTGGAGCAGCCATGTGGAGGGAGGCTGTACCTGGAGCAGGACCTCTACGATGCCTGTCCCTGCTGGAGCAGCCATGTGGAGGGAGGCTGTACCTGGAGCAGGACCTCTACAATACCTGTCCCTTCTGGAGCAGCCATGTGGAGGGAGGCTGTACCTGGAGCAGGACCTCTACGATGCCTGTCCCTTCTGGAGCAGCCATGTGGAGGGAGGCTGTACCTGGAGCAGGACCTCTACGATGCCTGTCCCTGCTGGAGCAGCCATGTGGAGGGAGCCTGTACCTGGAGCAGGACGTCTACGATGCCTGTCCCTTCTGGAGCAGCCATGTGGAGGGAGGTTCTACCTGGAGCAGGACCTCTACGATGCCTGTCCCTGCTGGAGCAGCCATGTGGAAGGAGGCTGTACCTGGAGCAGGACCTCTACAACATCTGTCCCTGCTGGAGCAGCCATGTGGAGGGAGGCTGTACCTGGAGCAGGACCTCTACGATGCCTGTCCCTTCTGGAGCAGCCATGTGGAGGGAGGTTCTACCTGGAGCAGGACCTCTACGATGCCTGTCCCTGCTGGAGCAGCCATGTGGAAGGAGGCTGTACCTGGAGCAGGACCTCTACAACATCTGTCCCTGCTGGAGCAGCCATGTGGAGGGAGGCTGTACCTGGAGCAGGACCTCTACAACATCTGTCCCTGCTGGAGCAGCCATGTGGAGGGAGGCTGTACCTGGAGCAGGACCTCTACGATGCCTGTCCCTTCTGGAGCAGCCATGTGGAGGGAGGTTCTACCTGGAGCAGGACCTCTACGATGCCTGTCCCTGCTGGAGCAGCCATGTGGAAGGAGGCTGTACCTGGAGCAGGACCTCTACAACATCTGTCCCTGCTGGAGCAGCCATGTGGAGGGAGGCTGTACCTGGAGCAGGACCTCTACAACATCTGTCCCTGCTGGAGCAGCCATGTGGAGGGAGGCTGTACCTGGAGCAGGACCTCTACGATGCCTGTCCCTGCTGGAGCAGCCATGTGGAGGGAGGTTGTACCTGGAGCAGGACCTCTACGATGCCTGTCCCTTCTGGAGCAGCCATGTGGAAAGAGGCTGTACCTGGAGCAGGACCTCTACGATGCCTGTCCCTGCTGGAGCAGGCATGTGGAGGGAGGCTGTACCTGGAGCAGGACCTCTACGATGCCTGTCCCTGCTGGAGCAGCCATGTGGAGGGTGGTGTGGTCCACCATGGTCCGGGCATCATGGCTGACCCCTGGCCTAAGTAGAACCTCCGTTGGGGAGTACTGATCGTACTGGGCAGACAGGTGGAGCGGGACGTCCCCAGCTACACTCACAGGTAGAGTAGAGAGATCTCAGTCAGTCAGACAATCGATCAATCAGTTAATCATCCAAATGTAAAGTTTGTCCAGTAACCCGACCCGCCTGTCCATGTAATCTCAATAGTAATTATTTAAATGGTCAAACTGATCCAAGATCAGCACTTCTAATCTGAGATGCTTTGCTGCGTACCGAATGGTCCTTGTCCAATGTAGTGCACTAAATAGGGAATAGGGTGCCATTTGAGATGCTGGTTTTATGAATAGGGGCCCTGGTGAGACTTGGCTGTTCCACTAGCATCTTCACAGGTCCCCTAGAGACATCTAGTGGTGAGAGGAGAGCATTACAACACACAACACGTTATCATCACCACCTAACCCAAACTCTGTCTCAGGCCTTATACCTGACCCTTTATCTCAGGTCCACCAGAGACATCTAGTGGTGGAAGGAGAGCATTAAAACACAACACAGCGTCAAACTGAAAACCGGATGTGGGAAATCCACTCAGGCGTTTCTTTCATGCCTGCTAAATTAGGATAAGGGGAAGGTGTTGTGGGAGATGAGTGGTTGGTAGATTTAGCCTATTAAGCCAATGACTATGTGCTTTTCCAGGTCTTCCTGTATTGTCTGACCTGTTGGTGCACCAGACTCTTGGCACATTTGGGCAGAAGTGTCTAGAAACAAGATGAACCTAACCTTAACCCTGGCTCTGGCCCTAACCCTTACCGTTACCCTGGCTCTGGCCCTAACCCTTACCATTACCCTGGCTCTGGCCCTAACCCTTACCGTTACCCTGGCTCTGACCCTTACCCTTACCGTTACCCTGGCTCTGGCCCTAACCCTTACCGTTACCCTGGCTCTGGCCCTAACCCTTACCGTTACCCTGGCTCTGGCCCTAACCCTTACCGTTACCCTGGCTCTGACCCTAAACCTTACCGTTACCCTGGCCCTAACCCTTACCGTTACCCTGGCTCTGGCCCTAACCCTTACCATTTTACATTTACATTTTAGTCATTTAGCAGACGCTCTTATCCAGAGCGACTTACAGTAGAGTGCATACATTTTTATTACATTACATTTTTTTTTTACATACTGAGACAAGGATATCCCTACCGGCCAAACCCTCCCTAACCCGGACGATGCTATGCCAATTGTGCGTCGCCCCACGGACCTCCCGGTTGCGGCCGGCTGCGACAGAACCTGGGCGCGAACCCAGCCCAGCCTGGGCGCGAACCCAGAGACTCTGGTGGCGCAGCTAGCACTGCGATGCAGTGCCCTAGACCACTGAGGCACCCGGGAGGCACTTACCGTTACCCTGGCTCTGACCCTAACCCTTACCGTTACCCTGGCTCTGGCCCTAACCCTTACCCTGGCCCTAACCCTTACCCTGGCCCTAACCCTAACCGTTACCCTGGCTCTGGCCCTAACCCTTACCGTTACCCTGGCTCTGGCCCTAACCCTTACCGTTACCCTGGCTCTGGCCCTAACCCTTACCCTGGCTCTGGCCCTAACCCTTACCGTTACCCTGGCTCTGGCCCTAACCTTTACCGTTACCCTGGCTCTGGCCCTAACCCTGGCTCTGGACCTAACCTTTACCATTACCCTGGCTCTGGTCTGAACCCTGGCTCTGGACCTAACCTTTACCGTTACCCTGGCTCTGGCCCTAACCTTTACTATTACCCTGGCTCTAGCCCTAACCCTGGCTCTGGCCTTACCCCTTACCGTTACCCTGGCTCTGGCCCTAACCCTTACCGTTACCCTGGCTCTGGCCCTAACCCTTACCGTTACCCTGGCTCTGGCCCTAACCCTTACTCTAGCTCTGGCCCTAACCCTTACCGTTACCCTGGCTCTGGCCCTAACCCTTACCCTGGCTCTGGCTCTGTCCCTAACCCTTACCGTAACCCGGGCTCTGGCCCTAACCCTTACCCTGGCTCTGGCTCTGGCCCTAACCCTTACCGTTACCCTGGCTCTGGCCCTAAACGTTACCCTGGCTCTGGCCCTAACCCTGGCTCTGGCCCAAACCCTTACCGTTACCCTGGCTCTGGCCCTAACCTTTCCGTTACCCTGGCTCTGGTCCGAACCCTGGCTCTGGACCTAACCTTTACCATTACCCTGGCTCTGGCCCTAACCCTGGCTCTGGACCTAACCTTTACCATTACCCTGGCTCTGGTCCGAACCCTGGCTCTGGACCTTACCTTTACCGTTACCCTGGCTCTGGTCCGAACCCTGGCTCTGGCCCTAACCTTTACCATTACCCTGGCTCTAGCCCTAACCCTGGCTCTGGCCCTACCCCTTACCGTTACCCTGGCTCTGGCCCTAACCCTTACTGTTACCCTGGATCTGGCCCTAAACCTGGATCTGGTCCTAACCCTGGCTCTGGCCCTAACCCTTACCGTTACCCTGGCTCTGGCCCTAACCCTTACCGTTACCCTGGCTCTGGCCCTAACCCTTACCCTGGCTCTGGCCCTAACCCTTACCGTTACCCTGGCTCTGGCCCTAACCCTTAGCCTGGCTCTGGCCCTAACCCTTACCGTAACCCGGGCTCTGGCCCTAACCCTTACCCTGGCTCTTGCCCTAACCCTTACCGTTACCCTGGCTCTGGCCCTAACCCTGGCTCTGGCTCTGGCCCTAACCCTAACCCTGGCTCTGGCCCTAACCCTTACTGTTACTCTGGCTCTGGCCCTAACACTTACTGTTACTCTGGCTCTAGGCCTAACCCTTACCCTAACCCTGGCTTTGGCCCTAACCCTTACCGTTACCCTGGTTCTGGCCCTAACCCTTACCGTTACCCTAACCCTGGCCCTAACCCTTACCGTTACCCTGGCTCTGGCCCTAACCCTGGCTCTGGACCTAACCTTTACCGTTACCCTGGCTCTGGCCCTAACCCTGGCTCTGGACCTAACCTTTACCATTACCCTGGCTCTGGTCCGAACCCTGGCTCTGGACCTAACCTTTACCGTTACCCTGGCTCTGGCCCTAACCCTTACCGTTACCCTGGCTCTGGCCCTAACCCTGGCTCTGGACCTAACCCTTACCATTACCCTGGCTCTGGCCCTAACCGTTACCCTGGCTCTGGCCCTAACCCTTACCGTTACCCTGGCTCTGGCCCTAACCCTTACCGTTACCCTGGCTCTGGCCCTAACCCTTACCCTGGCTCTGGCCCTAACCCTTACCGTTACCCTGGCTCTGGCCCTAACCTTTACCGTTACCCTGGCTCTGGCCCTAACCCTGGCTCTGGACCTAACCTTTACCATTACCCTGGCTCTGGTCCGAACCCTGGCTCTGGACCTAACCTTTACCGTTACCCTGGCTCTGGCCCTAACCTTTACTATTACCCTGGCTCTAGCCCTAACCCTGGCTCTGGCCTTACCCCTTACCGTTACCCTGGCTCTGGCCCTAACCCTTACCGTTACCCTGGCTCTGGCCCTAACCCTTACCGTTACCCTGGCTCTGGCCCTAACCCTTACTCTAGCTCTGGCCCTAACCCTTACCGTTACCCTGGCTCTGGCCCTAACCCTTACCCTGGCTCTGGCTCTGTCCCTAACCCTTACCGTAACCCGGGCTCTGGCCCTAACCCTTACCCTGGCTCTGGCTCTGGCTCTGGCCCTAACCCTTACCGTTACCCTGGCTCTGGCCCTAAACGTTACCCTGGCTCTGGCCCTAACCCTGGCTCTGGCCCAAACCCTTACCGTTACCCTGGCTCTGGCCCTAACCTTTCCGTTACCCTGGCTCTGGTCCGAACCCTGGCTCTGGACCTAACCTTTACCATTACCCTGGCTCTGGCCCTAACCCTGGCTCTGGACCTAACCTTTACCATTACCCTGGCTCTGGTCCGAACCCTGGCTCTGGACCTTACCTTTACCGTTACCCTGGCTCTGGTCCGAACCCTGGCTCTGGCCCTAACCTTTACCATTACCCTGGCTCTAGCCCTAACCCTGGCTCTGGCCCTACCCCTTACCGTTACCCTGGCTCTGGCCCTAACCCTTACTGTTACCCTGGATCTGGCCCTAAACCTGGATCTGGTCCTAACCCTGGCTCTGGCCCTAACCCTTACCGTTACCCTGGCTCTGGCCCTAACCCTTACCGTTACCCTGGCTCTGGCCCTAACCCTTACCCTGGCTCTGGCCCTAACCCTTACCGTTACCCTGGCTCTGGCCCTAACCCTTAGCCTGGCTCTGGCCCTAACCCTTACCGTAACCCGGGCTCTGGCCCTAACCCTTACCCTGGCTCTTGCCCTAACCCTTACCGTTACCCTGGCTCTGGCCCTAACCCTGGCTCTGGCTCTGGCCCTAACCCTAACCCTGGCTCTGGCCCTAACCCTTACTGTTACTCTGGCTCTGGCCCTAACACTTACTGTTACTCTGGCTCTAGGCCTAACCCTTACCCTAACCCTGGCTTTGGCCCTAACCCTTACCGTTACCCTGGTTCTGGCCCTAACCCTTACCGTTACCCTAACCCTGGCCCTAACCCTTACCGTTACCCTGGCTCTGGCCCTAACCCTGGCTCTGGACCTAACCTTTACCGTTACCCTGGCTCTGGCCCTAACCCTGGCTCTGGACCTAACCTTTACCATTACCCTGGCTCTGGTCCGAACCCTGGCTCTGGACCTAACCTTTACCGTTACCCTGGCTCTGGCCCTAACCCTTACCGTTACCCTGGCTCTGGCCCTAACCCTGGCTCTGGACCTAACCCTTACCATTACCCTGGCTCTGGCCCTAACCGTTACCCTGGCTCTGGCCCTAACCCTTACCGTTACCCTGGCTCTGGCCCTAACCCTTACCGTTACCCTGGCTCTGGCCCTAACCCTTACCCTGGCTCTGGCCCTAACCCTTACCGTTACCCTGGCTCTGGCCCTAACCTTTACCGTTACCCTGGCTCTGGCCCTAACCCTGGCTCTGGACCTAACCTTTACCATTACCCTGGCTCTGGTCCGAACCCTGGCTCTGGACCTAACCTTTACCGTTACCCTGGCTCTGGCCCTAACCTTTACTATTACCCTGGCTCTAGCCCTAACCCTGGCTCTGGCCTTACCCCTTACCGTTACCCTGGCTCTGGCCCTAACCCTTACCGTTACCCTGGCTCTGGCCCTAACCCTTACCGTTACCCTGGCTCTGGCCCTAACCCTTACTCTAGCTCTGGCCCTAACCCTTACCGTTACCCTGGCTCTGGCCCTAACCCTTACCCTGGCTCTGGCTCTGTCCCTAACCCTTACCGTAACCCGGGCTCTGGCCCTAACCCTTACCCTGGCTCTGGCTCTGGCTCTGGCCCTAACCCTTACCGTTACCCTGGCTCTGGCCCTAAACGTTACCCTGGCTCTGGCCCTAACCCTGGCTCTGGCCCAAACCCTTACCGTTACCCTGGCTCTGGCCCTAACCTTTCCGTTACCCTGGCTCTGGTCCGAACCCTGGCTCTGGACCTAACCTTTACCATTACCCTGGCTCTGGCCCTAACCCTGGCTCTGGACCTAACCTTTACCATTACCCTGGCTCTGGTCCGAACCCTGGCTCTGGACCTTACCTTTACCGTTACCCTGGCTCTGGTCCGAACCCTGGCTCTGGCCCTAACCTTTACCATTACCCTGGCTCTAGCCCTAACCCTGGCTCTGGCCCTACCCCTTACCGTTACCCTGGCTCTGGCCCTAACCCTTACTGTTACCCTGGATCTGGCCCTAAACCTGGATCTGGTCCTAACCCTGGCTCTGGCCCTAACCCTTACCGTTACCCTGGCTCTGGCCCTAACCCTTACCGTTACCCTGGCTCTGGCCCTAACCCTTACCCTGGCTCTGGCCCTAACCCTTACCGTTACCCTGGCTCTGGCCCTAACCCTTAGCCTGGCTCTGGCCCTAACCCTTACCGTAACCCGGGCTCTGGCCCTAACCCTTACCCTGGCTCTTGCCCTAACCCTTACCGTTACCCTGGCTCTGGCCCTAACCCTGGCTCTGGCTCTGGCCCTAACCCTAACCCTGGCTCTGGCCCTAACCCTTACTGTTACTCTGGCTCTGGCCCTAACACTTACTGTTACTCTGGCTCTAGGCCTAACCCTTACCCTAACCCTGGCTTTGGCCCTAACCCTTACCGTTACCCTGGTTCTGGCCCTAACCCTTACCGTTACCCTAACCCTGGCCCTAACCCTTACCGTTACCCTGGCTCTGGCCCTAACCCTGGCTCTGGACCTAACCTTTACCGTTACCCTGGCTCTGGCCCTAACCCTGGCTCTGGACCTAACCTTTACCATTACCCTGGCTCTGGTCCGAACCCTGGCTCTGGACCTAACCTTTACCGTTACCCTGGCTCTGGCCCTAACCCTTACCGTTACCCTGGCTCTGGCCCTAACCCTGGCTCTGGACCTAACCCTTACCATTACCCTGGCTCTGGCCCTAACCGTTACCCTGGCTCTGGCCCTAACCCTTACCGTTACCCTGGCTCTGGCCCTAACCCTTACCGTTACCCTGGCTCTGGCCTTAACCCTTACCGTTACCCTGGCTCTGGCCCTAACCCTTACCGTTACCCTGGCTCTGGCCCTAACCCTTACCGTTACCCTGGCTCTGGCCCTAACCCTAACCGTTACCCTGGCTCTGACCCTAAACCTGGCTCTGGCGCTAAACCTGGCTCTGGCCCTAAACCTTACCGTTTATACCAGGTCCAAATTTCTAAATTTCAAATTGTATTTGTCACATGCACCAGTAGGCCTACAGTGCTTAACTTGCCAGCCCTACTCAACAGCAGTATTCAATATCAAAATAGTCAAATAAAAACATGAGAAATAAGAACTAAGAGAGGAAGCTATATACAGGGTCAGGGCCTGTAGCACATTTACAATGTGCAGGGATACTGGAGTATTGAGGTAGATATGTACATGTAGGCAGGGATACTGGAGTATTGAGGTAGATATGTACATGTAGGCAGGGATACTGGAGTATTGAGGTAGATATGTACATGTAGGCAGGGATACTGGAGTATTGAGGTAGATATGTACATGTAGGCAGGGATACTGGAGTATTGAGGTAGATATGTACATGTAGGCAGGGATACTGGAGTATTGAGGTAGATATGTACATGTAGGCAGGGATACTGGAGTATTGAGGTAGATATGTACATGTAGGCAGGGATACTGGAGTATTGAGGTAGATATGTACATGTAGGCAGGGATACTGGAGTATTGAGGTAGATATGTACATGTAGGCAGGGATACTGGAGTATTGAGGTAGATATGTACATGTAGGCAGGGATACTGGAGTATTGAGGTAGATATGTACATGTAGGCAGGGATACTGGAGTATTGAGGTAGATATGTACATGTAGGCAGGGCTACTGGAGTATTGAGGTAGATATGTACATGTAGGCAGGGCTACTGGAGTATTGAGGTAGATATGTACATGTAGGCAGGGCTACTGGAGTATTGAGGTAGATATGTACATGTAGGCAGGGCTACTGGAGTATTGAGGTAGATATGTACATGTAGGCAGGGATACTGGAGTATTGAGGTAGATATGTACATGTAGGCAGGGCTACTGGAGTATTGAGGTAGATATGTACATGTAGGCAGGGCTACTGGAGTATTGAGGTAGATATGTACATGTAGGCAGGGATACTGGAGTATTGAGGTAGATATGTACATGTAGGCAGGGATTAGGAGAAAGTGACTGGTATTTATCACACATGGGCTGGAAATCCCCACCCCCAGTTTAAGCACCGCCTTTGCCCAATCCTAATTCGTCCAAATAACCAGTGAGGAAGACCCAAGCACAGGAACTAATGCTGCTGATTATCTCACACATCCCATAGCCTGATGACAGACCTGCGGTACCATTTACCCTCCTTGTGTCTCTAAAACTGTGTAGAATTATAAGTTCAGTCAGCAACAGTAAACACAACACATTTTTAGTCAGACAAACCCACGAGAATAAGTTCTTTGGTTTCCCTTTCTGTTTTATTATCATACCGATATATACACACATACATACTGTAGCTTCCAAAGCAAGATAACATACGAAAACACACAGATTATGAACTGCAAATACATTAGTTAAATATTTGATTATATAGACTATAACATCACAACACAGGTAAAATGAGACCTCTAAATATGTTGAGTTTGTTAAAATATGAATTTCACACCACTCATTGTTTCTCACCAAGGGTCGGGTCAATTGGAATTGAAGGCTGTTAATTCGTTAAATAAACTGAAATTCGATTTCAATATCTATTTTCAATGATTTTTCAATGAACTGGATAATAAAATATATTAATTTCAAATGTTTTTCAATTTTAGTAAAAAAAAAAATCAAATCACTTCCTGAATTGAGTCCAATTTGAATTGACCCCCCTGCTTGGTATGTTTAGTTTTTGGAAGAGTGTTATGATGTGTTAAAATAGATTCTAATAAACAAACACGTTCAACTTGATTATTTAAATTGGAAATAAAGATGACATTTTAAATGTTATAAAAAAAAATGACAATTTATTTAAAACAATACTTTATTTAATTAGCAGTCAATCTTGCTATCCTATTCCATCATAAGAATTTTACTAATCAATGATAGTGAATTACCAAATCACTTGTAACAGAGGAAGTTCCTCCTCTCCTCACAGTCCCTGGTTCCCCAAAGCTCTCCCTCTCTGGGCAGGGTCCCACAGCGGAGGTGTTGGGCGGGGCAGTGGGGCAGCCTCCCCCCGGTCCAGGCCTGGTACTCCAGCGGGTCTCCATTCACCCACAACCAGAAACCACTGAAAAAGCGTAGACCGGTCCACACATGGTCTGTCTGGGCCCCCTTTGAATTCATTATTCTCTGCACCTGGAGCTGCTCATTCTCAGACAGCAGGCTGGTGAGGTCAGTGTAGTGCTTCCTGCAGTGATCCAGAGCCTCCTCCCACGTCTTCTTCTCCTTCACCAGGACCACGTTCAGATCAAAGCACAAGAAAGGGTTTCTTTGTTGGCACAGGCTGTCAGCCATCTCACCCATGATCACACCGACACAGTCCTGGTTGACAACACGTTGGTTTGGCAGGCCTGTACTCCAGAACCTGAATGTTGAGTTCCACCCTCCAGACCACTTCCACTCTTTTGAGTCATTGGTATCTCTGTACAGACCGATCCAAGTCAAACCAATCCAGTTGAATTCAGAAGTTAAGCTGTTGGAGAACAGCTCTGCTTCCTCCTGGTCGGTGATGAAGGCCAGGTCAATGTATTTCTCTCTGCAGTACTGCTGAGCTTCTTGCCAGGTCAGTGTTTTATCCACATAGTAGAACTGTTTGGTAAGACCAGAGACCACTGCAAACAGAGCAGTGATGAGGAGCCCAGTGAAGCTGCTCTTCCTCTGCATGATGTCCCAGTACTCAGTCAGTGTGGAGTGGAGCTGGACCTGCTGCTGCTCTTATGACCACCAATTATTACCTGGTGCTTCCTTGGCTCACCTCTACACACAAAGCAAACCAATCAGAGGCTTCATTAACTCACCTGTACACCCCACCAATGAGAACACTTCCCTAACTCACCTGTAGACACTGGCCCTTCTGCTGCCACTACCCACATTGAGCTTTTTCTTTTTCTCTCTCTCTCTCTCTCTCTCTCTCTCTCTCTCTCTCTCTCTCTCTCTCTCTCTCTCTCTCTCTCTCTCTCTCTCATCCTCTACCCCTTTGCTCTATGTCACACTCTCACTTATTCACTCAATCATTCACTTTCTCCCCCTTCTCTCTCACTCTGTCTCTTTCTCTCCCTCCCTCTCTTACTGGGTGGAAGGCTCATTTGATTTCCATCATTGGGTGTCCCCCCAATAGAAATGCCCACTGTGGACGATGCAAAACGAGCGTGCCCACTCACCCCCCCCCTTCTCTTTCTTTCTCTCTCTCTCTCTGTGTCACTTCCCATCCCTCTACAGTCCCTCGTTAGGTAAATCTCCTCACTGCCTCTCAGTCAAATGTTTCCAGCCATGCAAAGACCCTGGGTTGATCTAGGTAGGTCTGGGTTGGGTTGGTCTGGGTTGGGCTGGGATGGTCTGGTTAGGGTTGGGCTTGGTTGGTCTGGATTGGACTGGTCTGCGTTGGGCTGGTCTGTGTTGGGCTGGTCTGGGTTGAGGTTGTCTAGGTTGGTCTGGGTTGGGCAGCAGAAGAACAGAGAGGATGGTCCCCAGTTAAATCCCCCAGGTCATGGATCAGAGTGACTGTATTGTTTGGTTTGAGCTCACCTGTAAACCCAGCCCACCAATCAGAGAGACTTCCTCAGCTCACTTATACACCCAGCCCACATATCAGAGAGGCTTTCTTTAACAGTGACGAGTCTTCATTGATCCCAAAGGGAAAACATTTCCACAAAAAAATACAAAAACATAAAAGAATGTATCTTTCGTCTCTCTGTGCTTCATCATTTTTCTCAATTTGCAAGAGGCTGAATGTATGTCATCATAGAAAGCATCCGAGCGAGTAAAACAGCTCCCCCTCTCTGTCTGTATGTGTAGCGCATCTATCTGATGCTCTGTGGTCCACAAAGAGTATGATATTGTTGGAGCATTGATTGCAAGGGAAGCCAGTGAGCATTTGGCCTCCCTTGATAAAAAAAAAAAAAGAATACAATAATAGCCAATCAGTGTTGAGCTAAACTGAGTGAGCTCAACTGTGAATGGTCCTGGTACACCAAAACAAAGTGTCAGACCAATCACATCACATCAAGCCAAACGTCATTGACAGAAAAAAAATGGAATTGTTGCATCTCGTCGTGTTGTTGTCCTCCGGTGGCTAGCTAGCTAATAAAATTGTCCCTTCCGTGGACGGAGATAAGGATTTGGACATGTGGTTTTACCTAATTATCAATACTGGCCTGAGAAGATGAAAGTTCAATATGTAGTTAGATGCATTTTAGCCAGGTAGCCAAGGACAACAAAAACTAAAAACGTGTACCGGTACTGTATGACAGAGTGATAGACCATTTCAGCAACATGAAAGAGAGGAGGATGGCATTTATTTACAAGTAGGGTGAGTCAATATGCTTTGAGCAGTCCACTGGACAGATGTTGCCCTTTGGTTTTGTGATGAAACAAAGGTGTGTTTGAATATATTCTTCTTATTGTCTTGGCCTTAGGCCTATACAGTATATGACAGTGGAAAGGCATATGAACTAACAGGTTATAGAGCAAAACAACACAATTATCACAGCTTTTTTACCTTGACTTCGCTTCCCCAGTGATTTTACTCACGCACCGCTACTGCTTCCTCAGCTCACCTGTACACCCAGCCCACCAATCAGAGAGGCTTCCTAAGCTCACCTGTACACCCAGCCCACCAATCAGAGAGGCTTCCTAAGCTCACCTGTACACCCAGCCCACCAATCAGAGAGGCTTCCTAAGCTCACCTGTACACCCAGCCCACCAATTAGAAAGTCTTCTTAGCTCACCTGTACACCCAGCCCACCAATTAGAAAGTCTTCTTAGCTCACCTGTACACCCAGCCTAATATTAATAATATTAACAGTAACAACAACCATATTCTATTAGATTCTCCCCACAAAACACCCTGTAGACACACCCTCTGGCTCCTGCTACCCAAATACTCTAACCCAACTAAACTCAGCAAAAAAGAAACATCCTCTCACTGTCAACTGCATTTATTTTCAGCAAACTAAACATTTGTAAATATTTGTATGAACATAAGATTCAACAACTGAGACATAAACTGAACAAGATCCACAGACATGTGACTAACATAAATGGAATAATGTGTCCCTGAACAAAGGGGGGGTCAAAATCAAAAGTAACAGTCAGTATCTGGTGTGGCCACCAGCTGCATTAAGTACTGCAGTGCATCTCCACCAGATTTGCCAGTTCTTGCTGAGAGATGTTACCCCACTCTTCCAACAAGGCACCTGCAAGTTCCCGGACATTTCTGGGGGGAATGGCCCTAGCCCTCAACTTCCGATCCAACAGGTCCCAGACGTGCTCAATGGGATTGAGATCCGGGCTCTTCGCTGGCCATAGCAGAACACTGACATTCCTGTCTTGCAGGAAATCATGCACAGAACAAGCAGTATGGCTGGTGGCATTGTGATGCTGGAGGGTCATGTCAGAATGAGCCTGTAGGAAGGGTACCACATGAGGGAGGATAATGTCTTCCCTGTAACGCACAGCGTTGAGATTGCCTGCAATGACAACAAGCTCAGTCCGATGATTCTGTGACACACTGGCCCAGACCATGACGGACCCTCCACCTCCAAATCGATCCCGCTCCAGAGTACAGGCCTTGATGTAATGCTCAATCCTTTGATGATGAAGGCGAATCCGCCCATCACCCCTGGTGAGACAAAACCACGACTCGTCAGTGAAGAGTACTTTTTGCCAGTCCTGTCTGGTCCAGCGACGGTGGGTTTGTGCCCATAGGCGACGTTGTTGCTGGTGATATCTGCCTTACAACAGGCCTACAGGCCCTCAGTCCAGCCTCTCTCAGCTTATTGCGGACAGTCTGAGCACTGATGGAGGGATTGTGCATTCCTGGTTCGGATGTACCGATCCTGTGCAGGTGTTGTTACACATGGTCTGCCACTGCGAGGACGATCAGCTGTCCGTCCTGTCTCCCTGTAGCGCTGTCTTAGGCGTCTCACAGTACGGACATTGCAATTTATTGCCCTGGCAAAATCTGCAGTCCTCATGCCTCCTTGCAGCATGCCTAAGGCACGTTCACGCAGATGAGCAGGGACCCGGGGCATCTTTCTTTTGGTGTTTTTCAGGGTCAGTAGAAAGGCCTCTTTAGTGTCCTAAGTTTTCATAACTATGACCTTAATTGCCTACCGTCTGTAAGCTATTACTGTCTTAACGACTGTCCCACAGGTGCATGTTCATTAATTGTTTATGGTTCATTGAACAAGCATGGGTAACAGTGTTTAAACCCTTTACAATGAAGATCTGTGAAGTTATTTGGATTTTTACGAATTCTCTTTGAAAGACAGGGTCCTGATAAAGGGACGTTTCTTTTTTCGCTGAGATTACATTACTGACAGATCAAGTAAACACAATACGACAACATGCCTGAAGAATAAAGACAATGATCCATGACCTTGGGGAATTAACTTGGGGACATCCTCCCTGCTGTACTGCTGCACAACCCAGGCTTGGCTGAAAAGGTCTGAAGGGTTTTTACATGGCTGAAAAACATTTGACTGAGAGGCAGAGAGGAGATTTACCTAACAAAGAAATGTAGAGGGAAGGGAAGTGACCCTTGATGAAAATGAAAACGTCTCAGTTTGTCACTTTCACAAGGTTGGAGTAATAACATGTTCAACTACTTAAGACATTGTCTCGAATCATCTATGCTGAACAAAAATATAAACGCAACATGCAACAATTTCAACGATTTTACTGAGTTACAGTTCATTTAAGGAATTCTTCTTATGGTGTTTCCTTTGACATATTGCTGCAGCTGGCTTCTGGGTTAAGCTAGCAGTGTGGCTTGGCTTGGTTTCGGAGGACGCATTGCGCTCTTCCTTCGCCTCTCCCGTACGGGAGTTGCAGCGATGGGACAAGACTGTAACTACCAATTGAGGAGAAAAAGGGGTTTAAAAAATAATAATTTCAACTGCAAAATCATTATACAAAGACATAGCTAGCACCTTAGCACTCGTCAGTAGTTTTGAAAAACTGCAAACAGGAAATCATAAGATTGATTGACCTTCCGGGGGAAGTGGAAAGAGATCCAACTTTCACATCCAGTGGGGCAAAATAAAGTACCCTACTTCTCTCTATTTTTTTTATTTAATCTTTATATAACTAGGCAACTCAGTTAAAAACAAACTCTTATTTACAATGACGGCCTAGGAACAGTGGGTTAACTGCCTTGTTCAGGGCCAGAACGACAGATTTTTACCTTGTCAGCTCGGGGATTCAAATCTAGCAACCTTTCGGTTACTGGCCCAACGCTCTAACCACTAGGCTACCTGCCGCTCTACTTCTTGCATATTTTCCCTTTTTTTCCAGTCGTATGGCATTAAAGCTATTTAAGGAGGGAACCGATGCCTTTGCAGCCTTAATGGAGGATGTTTTATTTATGAGTGGAGAAATGAGTGTATTACTGGCTGTGCAGCTTAAAGCGATACGTTTGAGATGTTGGCAATGAGGCTCTTTATCTACTTCTCCAGAGTCAGATGAACTCGTGGATACCATTTGTGTCTGTGTCCAGTATGAAGGAAGTTAGAGGTAGCCATAGCATATGTGATAGCCTTAATGGTACTGCCCATGCTATCTCCATTTGAAAGTAGTCAAATGTCTTCTTCAATGGCTGATTGCTCCAATTTATAGGAATCCCCACCCAGTTCAATATTTCAATGGCGCCAGCAATGTCCATGCTAAAACGGGTTAGTCCTCTATCTGTATCTTATTAAGAAAACAAGCACAACTAGATTTTTACAAAGTGGCGGAAATGTCGTCCACTTATGTTAGTACCCTAACGACCCTGAGTTTATAAACGTGGATATCGACTCTGCCGCTCGAGCATGCTTTTGCGGCAGTCAATAGCGCGCTGGACTTCGGGCTATAAGGTCGACGGTTCGAGACCTGCTCCCTGCTGTTTCAGTACAGTAAATTCATAACAACCTAACTATTACGAAACTTCTAATCGATCAAATAAGCCTCACGTAGCAACTGTTGTTGTTTAGAAAAATCGGGTTGATTCTAGCTGTGGCGCATTCTACATTGTTGATAAAGCTTTGCCATTTTGAACAAATACGCCCCCTTGAGTTCTTCCGGGAATCAGGAGTCAGCTGACTAAGGGTCGTCACTAGTTACCACAGTCATAAACCCCGACTGTTTCTAAAATATATCTTCTTCAAATGTGATTATAAACCTAACCGTAACCACACTCCTAAACCTAACCCTAAATTAATCCCCAAAAGCACATTTTTGTTTTTATAAAATGTTATGATATAGCCAATTTTGACTTTGTGGCTGTGGTAACTAGCGGAAAACACTGTCTAGAAAAAACTGATCAAGACAACAGTGCAACGTTATGGTAAGTTGTATTATTTCCTCTTTTCAAACGTATTCACTTGCTATCTCATCATTGCAATAACTGTTGGAGGTTATTCGCCGTTATAGTTACGGTTATAACGTCTTCGTCGTTACCTAGCTAAACATCCATGAGCTGACAGAGCCTGTTCGAGTAAACAACTACAGTGAAAGCTAGCTAAGCTAGTTTAGCTAATAAGCTAGCTTTCCTGCTAACAAACTAACTTGACAGATGGGGGGTAGGCTAGCTACTGCACTTCCTGGTTAAACATTACTTAGGAAGCTACCTGGCTTGCTAACTTAAAGTTTTGCGAACGTACTAGCTAGTAGCAAGTCCAATGTCACATATATTATATTTACACTTTCGTCAAAGAAATTGTCTGTGGTTTCGTTCTAAGGAAGCCTTGCTAAATGCACAGTTCATGTTTACATCTTGCTTGGATGCATTACTCCATGCTGAACTGCTGAAGATAATCATACGTAACGTTACACTGGAAATTGACCAGCAGGAATACAAATCACAATACAATACTTTGCTTGGCCATTCAGAGAACAACCGCTTACTAACAAAAACGTCAAAAACCTATTGGACATGGTTCTACACTGAACAAAAATATAAACACAACATGCAACTTTTTTTTATTTTTACGAGTTACAGTTCATATAAGGAAATCAGTCAATTTCAATAAATAAATTAGGACCTAATCTATGGATTTGACATGACTGGGAATACAGATATGCATCTGTTGGTCACAGATACCTCTAAAAACACAAAAGGGTAGGGGTGTGAATAAGAACCAGTCTATCTGGTGTGACCACCATTTATTTGCCTCATGCAGCACGACACATCTCCTTTGCATAGATTTGATCGGGCTGTTGATTGTGGAATGTTGTCCCACTCCTCTTTAATGGTTGTGCGAAGTTTCTGGATATGGGCGGGAACTGGAACACGCTGTCATACACGTCGATCCAGAGAATCCCAAACATGCTCAATGAGTGACATGTCTGGTGAGTATGCAGGCCATGGAAGAACTGGGACATTTTCAGCTTCCAGGAATTGTGTAGAGATTCTTGCGACATGGGGCCGTCCATTATCAAAAAATCTTGGTCGACCGAGAGTCGTCTGTTCTTTCGACCAATCGATTGGTCTAAATTTTAAGACATGTATTTTTCCAACATCCTATGTGTTTTAAATCAACTATATGCACTGAGCTTGTCTGATGCTTTAAGCGCACTGTTTGATGAAATAATTAAGACACACGAATGAGTAGATGGAGTCCGACCGCAATTGATTTGATTGTGCTCAGACTTGCTGTGTTAAAAACAATGACAGCGAGTGACTGTGTGACTAGCACCATTGTCTCTCTCTCCTCCCTGCTGCGGTGACCACCACAGAACATCAACAGTCTTTATCGCGCTGTCCATGTTGCTGAAGCTGTAACATAATTACAGCCATTTCTGACTGAAAAGTTCTGTTACCAAAATCCTTAATTTGTTTTGGGAAAACATTCCCGATTCCCTCAACGCTTGCTCTTTTTACGTGACACATGTATGCATAAGCATGCACGTGAACAATAGGGCATGATCTATAGCATATCATAATCACATCAACAAATTGGTTATAACAAACGCCGAACACATGTGACAGCAAAATGGATGCAGAGGACGTGACAAATGAACTCAATGGCGGGTCATGTTTTGGAGGACGAATGACTCGACCTTCGCCTCCCGAGCCGTTGGGGAGTTCCAGCGATGACACAAGATCCAAACTGGGGAGAAAAAATGAAGCAGGACCAGTGTTCTGTAGATATGGAGGATTTATAAAGCCTGGCACATTTAGGCTATTGATTTATAGACCTAATTAAGTTGGTTTCCTCGCTCCTCACTTTCCTTAGACAATTAAGGCAAGTGCTGTTTCCTCGTCTCCTCACTCCACTGCTGTCTCCGCCACATTGTTCTCAACACCAACATGCTGGTTAACTCTGCTATTATCCACATAGCAACATGGTCCAGGAAAAGGCTCAATTCAACATGCTGGTTAACTCTGCTATTATCCACATAGCAACATGGTCTAGGAAAAGGCTCAATTCAACATGCTGGTTAACTCTGCTATTATCCACATAGCAACATGGTCCAGGAAAAGGCTCAATTCAACATGCTGGTTAACTCTGCTATTATCCACATAGCAACATGGTCCAGGAAAAGGCTCAATTCAACATAATGTTGTTGATGTTTCAGAACTCTGGACAGTGACCGCTAACCAATACGGGAGAAAGCGTATTGGATAAAAGACTATTTTTATTAGTGTTGCACCATTGTTCTTATGTAATGTAACCATATAGAATTTCAGTAGCACATGTCTTAGTGATGGACTGTTCCATCCCCACAGCCTCCACAATGGATCAGTCCAATCAGACAGGCGGCAATCAGACCGGTTTCTTGTACACCATAAAATGATTTTTTTTGCTACTGCTCGACTAAATAAATCTTGGTCGACCAACAGCCTATCAACCAAACAATTGACCAGTCGACTAAATGGGGTCAGCCCTAATTATCATCCGGAAACATTAGGTGTTGGCGGTGGATGAATGGCATGACAATGGGCCTCAGGATCTCGTCACGCTATCTCTGTGCATTCAAATTTCCATTGATAAAATGCAATTATGCTCGTCTGTAGCTTATGCCAGCCATGCCCATACCATAACCCCACTACCACCATGGAGCACTCGGTTCACAACGTTGAAATCAGAAAACCGCTCGCCCTCACGACACCATACACGCTGTCTGCCATCTGTCCTGGACAATTGAAACCGGTATTCAGTTTTCCAGCGTCCCAGTGGCCATCAAGCGTGAGCATTTTCCCACTGAAGTTGGTCACAACGCTGAACTGTAGTCAGGCAAGGCCCTGGTGAGGACAACGAGCAGTTGAGCTTCCCTGAGACGGGTTTTGACGGTTTGTACCGAAATTATTCGGTTGCGCAAACCCACAGTTTCATCAGCTGTCAGGGTGGCTGGTCTCAGACGATCCCACAGTTTCATCAGCTGGCAGGGTGGCTGGTCTCAGACGATCCCACAGTTTCATCAGCTGGCAGGGTGGCTGGTCTCAGACGATCCCACAGTTTCATCAGCTGGCAGGGTGGCTGGTCTCAGACGATCCCACAGTTTCATCAGCTGGCAGGGTGGCTGGTCTCAGACGATCCCACAGTTTCATCAGCTGGCAGGGTGGCTGGTCTCAGACGATCCCACAGTTTCATCAGCTGTCAGGGTGGCTGGTCTCAGACGATCCCACAGTTTCATCAGCTGGCAGGGTGGCTGGTCTCAGACGATCCCACAGTTTCATCAGCTGGCAGGGTGGCTGGTCTCAGACGATCCCACAGTTTCATCAGCTGGCAGGGTGGCTGGTCTCAGACGATCCCACAGTTTCATCAGCTGGCAGGGTGGCTGGTCTCAGACGATCCCACAGTTTCATCAGCTGGCAGGGTGGCTGGTCTCAGACGATCCCGCAGTTTCATCAGCTGGCAGGGTGGCTGGTCTCAGACGATCCCGCAGTTTCATCAGCTGGCAGGGTGGCTGGTCTCAGACGATCCCGCAGTTTCATCAGCTGTCAGGGTGGCTGGTCTCAGACGATCCCGCAGTTTCATCAGCTGGCAGGGTGGCTGGTCTCAGACGATCCCGCAGTTTCATCAGCTGTCAGGGTGGCTGGTCTCAGACGATCCCGCAGTTTCATCAGCTGTCTGGGTGGCTGGTCTCAGACGATCCCACAGTTTCATCAGCTGTCAGGGTGGCTGGTCTCAGACGATCCCGCAGTTTCATCAGCTGTCAGGGTGGCTGGTCTCAGACGATCCCACAGTTTCATCAGCTGTCAGGGTGGCTGGTCTCAGACGATCCCGCAGTTTCATCAGCTGTCAGGGTGGCTGGTCTCAGACGATCCCGCAGTTTCATCAGCTGTCAGTTTCATCAGCTGGCAGGGTGGCTGGTCTCAGACGATCCCGCAGGTGAAGAAACCAGATGTAGAGGTCCTGGGCTGGCGTGGTTACACGTGGTCTGCGGTTGTGAGACCGGTTGGACGTACTGACAAATTCTCAAAAATGACATTGTGGGCAGCTTATGGTAGAGAAATGAACATTCAATTCTCTGGCAACAGCTCTGGTGGACATTCCTGCAGTCTGCATGCCAATTGCACGCTCCCTCAACTTGAGACATCTGTCATTGGGTTGTGGGACAAAACTGCACATTTTAGAGTGGCCTTTTATTTTCCCCTGCACAAGGTGCACCTGTGTAATAGTCATGTTGTTTAATCAGCTTCTTGATATTCCACACCTGTCAGATGGATGGATTATATTGGCAAAGGAGAAATGCTAACTAACCGGGATGTAAACAAATTTGTGCATAAAATTTGAGAGAAATAAGCTTTTTTGTGCATATGGAAAATTTCTGTGATCTTTTATTTCAGCTCATGAAACATGGGACCAACACTTTACAGTATAGTATAATATGACTAACTAATCTGTTTTGCTCTACGACCCCCACAAGCCTCTTGGGACTCGTCTGAAGTCGGTACCGCCGATCTGCCTACTTCTGTCTGTAGCGTCTGAACAGTTTAGGTTACACACACATATGATCCCTCCATCGAAACGCGACGTGTCTGTAGGCAGCCTGGTACCAGCCTCACTAGACGTGTCTGTAGGCAGCCCGGTACCAGCCTCACTAGACGTGTCTGTAGGCAGCCTGGTACCAGCCTCACTAGACGTGTCTGTAGGCAGCCTGGTACCAGCCTCACTAGACGTGTCTGTAGGCAGCCCGGTACCAGCCTCACTAGACGTGTCTGTAGGCAGCCCGGTACCAGCCTCACTAGACGTGTCTGTAGGCAGCCCGGTACCAGCCTCACTAGACGTGTCTGTAGGCAGCCTGGTACCAGCCTCACTAGACGTGTCTGTAGGCAGCCTGGTACCAGCCTCACTAGACGTGTCTGTAGGCAGCCCGGTACCAGCCTCACTAGACGTGTCTGTAGGCAGCCCGGTACCAGCCTCACTAGACGTGTCTGTAGGCAGCCCGGTACCAGCCTCACTAGACGTGTCTGTAGGCAGCCCGGTACCAGCCTCACTAGACGTGTCTGTAGGCAGCCCGGTACCAGCCTCACTAGACGTGTCTGTAGACAGCCCGGTACCAGCCTCACTAGACGTGTCTGTAGGCAGCCTGGTACCAGCCTCACTAGACGTGTCTGTAGCGTCTGAACGGTTTAGGCTACACACACATATGATCCCTCCATCGAAACGCGTACATGTCGGTTGTTTTGCTCTATGACGACCACAAGCCTCACAAGACTGTAAGCAGCCCGGTACCAGCCTGACTAGATGTGTCTCTAGGCAGCCCCGGTACCAGCCTCACTAGACGTGTCTGTAGGCAGCCCGGTACCAGCCTCACTAGACGTGTCTGTAGGCAGCTCTGTACCAGCCTCACTAGACGTGTCTGTAGGCAGCCTGGTACCAGCCTCACTAGACGTGTCTGTAGGCAGCCTGGTACCAGCCTCACTAGACGTGTCTGTAGGCATCCTGGTACCAGCCTCACTAGACGTGTCTGTAGGCAGCCTGGTACCAGCCTCACTAGACGTGTCTGTAGGCAGCCCGGTACCAGCCTGACTAGACGTGTCTGTAGGCAGCCTGGTACCAGCCTCACTAGACGTGTCTGTAGGCAGCCCGGTACCAGCCTCACTAGACGTGTCTGTAGGCAGCCCGGTACCAGCCTGACTAGACGTGTCTGTAGGCAGCCTGGTACCAGCCTCACTAGACGTGTCTGTAGGCAGCCCGGTACCAGCCTCACTAGACGTGTCTGTAGGCAGCCCGGTACCAGCCTGACTAGACGTGTCTGTAGGCAGCCTGGTACCAGCCTCACTAGACGTGTCTGTAGGCAGCCTGGTACCAGCCTCACTAGACGTGTCTGTAGGCATCCTGGTACCAGCCTCACTAGACGTGTCTGTAGGCAGCCCGGTACCAGCCTCACTAGACGTGTCTGTAGGCAGCCCGGTACCAGCCTCACTAGACGTGTCTGTAGGCAGCTCTGTACCAGCCTCACTAGACGTTTCTGTAGGCAGCCTGGTACCAGCCTCACTAGACGTGTCTGTAGGCAGCTCTGTACCAGCCTCACTAGACGTGTCTGTAGGCAGCCCGGTACCAGCCTCACTAGACGTGTCTGTAGGCAGCTCTGTACCAGCCTCACTAGACGTGTATGTAGGCAGCCTGGTACCAGCCTCACTAGACGTGTCTGTAGGCAGCCCGGTACCAGCCTCACTAGACGTGTCTGTAGGCAGCCCGGTACCAGCCTCACTAGACGTGTCTGTAGGCAGCCCGGTACCAGCCTGACTAGACGTGTCTGCAAAAAATAAAATAAATAAGTGGTTAAATATTTGTTAAACAAATCCTAAAAAGTCCTCATCTGTCTTATTTCTCTCAGATATAGGACAGCCACTTCAAAACATACGTCCATTTGATTATCCCACACCGGCTTTATCACAGTTGCAACTGACAGTATTTTTCAGTTCCGACCCATTTCTGGCGGCCTTCCTCAAGTTTCCAAAAACGTACCACAAGCGATGCATGTTAAAGTTCAGTCCGAACGTCTGGGCTCTTTAAAAAAAGTCCCCCTGGAAGAAGATGCCTCATCAATCGGTGCTAAAGGTCGTTGACCTCTATGAATGGGGCAGGCAAGGGGTTTACTAATAATAATAAAAGCTATTTGATTCAATTGTTTTTGTCTTTCCAGAGAGGTGAGGACTGGAATATGTGAACATTGTACAGTGCTGGTGATCTTTTGATATATAACCCACCATTGAAGATGCCTGCGGTGTCCAGTGGGGTGAAGGACTTGTACCTCTCTACTAACCTGGGGGACCTCAACAAGAAAGCTGAAGTCAAGTCTGACAAAGTCAACACCAAGAGGTAAGCTATAGTTCTGGCATGGATGTCATTCATTTACATTTACATTTAAGTCATTTAGCAGACGCTCTTATCCAGAGCGACTTACAAATTGGTGCATTCACCTCATGATATCCAGTCCATTCAAATGGCACTTTTAAAATAATCACCTGAAAATTGGTGGTCGAAGTAAGGGTCTCCCAAACTTGATCCTGCCCCCCCCCCGGGTGCACGTTTTGTTTTTTGTCCTAGCACTACTCAGCAGATTCATATAATCGAAGCTTGGTGATGAGTTGGTTATTTGAATCAGCTGTGTAGCGATAAGGCAAAAAAAACAGGCCTGTTGTGGACAGCCAGTGTCTGTATGGTCCTGGTAACAGGCCTGTTGTGGACAGCCAGTGTCTGTATGGTCCTGGTAACAGGCCTGTTGTGGACAGCCAGTGTCTGTATGGTCCTGGTAACAGGCCTGTTGTGAGCAGCCAGTGTCTGTATGGTCCTGGTAACAGGCCTGTTGTGGACAGTCAGTGTCTGTATGGTCCTGGTAACAGGCCTGTTGTGAGCAGCCAGTGTCTGTATGGTCCTGGTAACAGGCCTGTTGTGGACAGCCAGTGTCTGTATGGTCCTGGTAACAGGCCTGTTGTGAGCAGCCAGTGTCTGTATGGTCCTGGTAACAGGCCTGTTGTGGGCAGCCAGTGTCTGTATGGTCCTGGTAACAGGCCTGTTGTGGGCAGCCAGTGTCTGTATGGTCCTGGTAACAGGCCTGTTGTGGACAGTCAGTGTCTGTATGGTCCTGGTAACAGGCCTGTTGTGAGCAGCCAGTGTCTGTATGGTCCTGGTAACAGGCCTGTTGTGGACAGCCAGTGTCTGTATGGTCCTGGTAACAGGCCTGTTGTGGACAGCCAGTGTCTGTATGGTCCTGGTAACAGGCCTGTTGTGAGCAGCCAGTGTCTGTATGGTCCTGGTAACAGGCCTGTTGTGGGCAGCCAGTGTCTGTATGGTCCTGGTAACAGGCCTGTTGTGGACAGCCAGTGTCTGTATGGTCCTGGTAACAGGCCTGTTGTGAGCAGCCAGTGTCTGTATGGTCCTGGTAACAGGCCTGTTGTGAGCAGCCAGTGTCTGTATGGTCCTGGTAACAGGCCTGTTGTGAGCAGCCAGTGTCTGTATGGTCCTGGTAACAGGCCTGTTGTGGACAGCCAGTGTCTGTATGGTCCTGGTAACAGGCCTGTTGTGAGCAGCCAGTGTCTGTATGGTCCTGGTAACAGGCCTGTTGTGAGCAGCCAGTGTCTGTATGGTCCTGGTAACAGGCCTGTTGTGGGCAGCCAGTGTCTGTATGGTCCTGGTAACAGGCCTGTTGTGGACAGCCAGTGTCTGTATGGTCCTGGTAACAGGCCTGTTGTGAGCAGCCAGTGTCTGTATGGTCCTGGTAACAGGCCTGTTGTGAGCAGCCAGTGTCTGTATGGTCCTGGTAACAGGCCTGTTGTGAGCAGCCAGTGTCTGTATGGTCCTGGTAGCTGGAGAATTGAACACAGGCCTGTTATGTCCAAGAGTGTACGGTAAATGTTCTATTGTGTTTTTGCAGCTATGTCCAGAGTGCCTGTAAGATCTTCAAGGCTGCGGAGGAGTGTCGTCTGGATGGAGACGAGGAGAGGGCCTATGTTCTCTACATGAAATACCTAACGGTTTATAATCTCATCAAGAAGAGGCCCGACTTCAAGCAGCAACAGGTACCAACCGTGGTCCATTAGTTCCCCCCCGTACCAAGATGTAGCCTTGTCGAAAACAAGTGTTTCTTATATGGACACGTTCAGGTTATAAACCCTCCCTGTTCTCCCATTTGGTCCCTAGTGAATACGACCCATGTTTTGCTACTCAGACCACAGAGAGGGTTCAAGCCATACGATATGTCTTAAAGGAGACTGGGAGCTCCCATCTCCCCATGTATTTTTCAGACTGTAGGAATGTAATGGGGGGACGCAGCATGTAGAGGGGAGAAGTAGTGGGTGAAGAGGGATTCAACCTCATGCCGACATTGGCTATGTGCTTGTAGACTGCAGAACTAGTGATGAGCCACACTCCCACACAGGACTGTTATGATACTGGCCATAGTGAGGGTTCCTACCGTGATGGCACGGTCTATTGATTTTCCGATTGGTTATAGAATAGTACTGTCTTAGTCGAAGTGGATGCTGCAGGTGTCACGTTAACCATCCATACTAAAGGTACTTGATTTTCGCTGACTTGTGAAATGTCATTCTGTTTGTCAAATGACACAGTGTATTGATTTTGGCTAGCTGTTTCTTCTGTTGTTGAGACCGCTGTCATCTGAAGCACCTTTCCTCTCTGTTGTCCCAGGAGTTTTTCCTGTCCCTGCTGGGGCCCAACAGCTTTAAAAAAGCTATAGAAGAAGCCGAGAAGCTCTCTGAAAGCCTTAAACTCAGGTGGGTGCCCTGGCTTCTGTGTTGTCGTCGGCATTTATTCACAGATATTACGTTCACTTTGTGCACTTTGTACTGGATGTTACTAAATCAACTGGTATTCTGTTGGCATAGGTTTTAGCTGCACTTCAATAGCCCTGAATGGTTGAAGGAGACCATTGACTTTGCCAAAGACGGAGATACGTTGATTTGAAGCTATAGAATCTCCTTCTAATGTTTCTACAGGTTACTGTTTCTGTTTTCCTGTGTGTGTGTTTAGATACGAGGAAGTCGAGGTTCGCAAAAAACTTGAGGAGAAAGAGAGACAAGAGGAGAAGAAAAGGAGGGGGGATAAGACAGAGAAAGATGGAGGGAGGGCATCTCCAAAAGGAGGGAAAGAGATCAAGAAGGTGGGTCCCTGAATGACGACAAGGACACAACAGCTCTGACGAAGGCTGTGAGGTCGATACATAAGCTCAGATAAGCAAGTGGTACTGGAAAAGGAAATGTCCGGGTTTGTCTTTTCTGTTAGGTCGTGATATAATCATTCCCACGAACATGAAACGAGTATGTTCACACATCTGAGTGTTTTTCCTGTGCAGATGAAAGTGGATCAATTTATTAATTTAAAAACTAAGTTTGGACCCAAAGGTTAATGTTTATTACACTGTAATAAATAGATTGTAATCCGCTTGAATTAACTCCAGTAACGTGTTCAATTGTTAACTTCTTACGGCTGATATCGGCTGAGATCCCGTTAACGGGATCGACTTGACAACAGCCAGTGAAAGTGCAGGGAGCCGAATTCAAACCACAGAAATCTCATAATTAACATTCCTCAAACATACAAGTATTTTACACAATTTTAAAGATAAACTTGTTGTTAATCCCACCACAGTGTCCGATTTCAAAAAGGCTTTACGACGAAAGCACACCATCTGATTATGTTAGGTCAGTACCTAGTCACAGAAAAACAGCCATCACAAAAAGCAGAAATAGAGATAAAATTAATCCCTAACCTTTGATGATCTTCATCAGATGACACTCATAGGACTTCGTGTTACACAATACATGTATGTTTTGTTCGATAAAGTTCATATTTATATCCCAAAATCTTAGTTTATATTGGCGCGTTATGTTCAGTAATGCTTTGCCTCCAAAACATCCGGTGATTTTGCAGAGAACCACATCAATTTACAGAAATACTCATCATAAACTTTGATAAAAGATACAAGTGTTATACATGGAACTTTAGATAAACTTCTCCTTAATGCAACCGCTGTGTCAGATTTCTTAAAAAACTTTACGGAAAAAGCACACCATGCAATAATCTGAGTACGGCGCTCAGACACAAAAACAAGCCATACAGGTACCCACCATGTTGTGGAGTCAACAGAAGTCAGAAATAGCATTATAAATATTCACTTACCTTTGATGATCTTCATCAGAATGCACTCCCAGGAATCCCAGTTCCACAATAAATGTTTGTTTTGTTCGAGAAAGTCCATCATTTATGTCCAAATATCTCCTTTTTGTTCGCGCGTTTAGTTCAAAAATCCAAATTCATGACGAGCAGGCCAGATGAAAAGTCTAAAAATTCCATTACAGTTCGTAGAAACATGTCAAACGATGTATAGAATCAATCTTTAGGATGTTTTTAACATAAATCTTCAATAATGTTTCAACTTTAGAAACGAAAAGGAACGCAGCTACCTCTCACGGGGGCGCGCCTGAGTGAGTTCATGGCACTCTGCCAGACACCTGGTTGAAAGAGCTCTCATTCCCTCATCCTTCACAGTAGAAGCCTGAAACAAGGTTCTAAAGACTGTGGACATCTAGTGGAAGCATTAGGAAGTGCAATATGACCCCATAGACACTGTATATTGGATAGGCAAACATACAAACCTCAGATTTCCCACTTCCTGGTTGGATTTTTTCTCAGGTTTTTGCCTGCCATATGAATTCTATTATACTCACAGACATCATTCAAACAGTTTTAGAAACTTCAGAGTGTTTTCTATCCAAATCTACTAATAATATGCATATCTTAGCTTCTGGGCCTGAGTAGCAGGCAGTTTACTCTGGGCACCTTATTCATCCAAGCTACTCAATACTGCCCCCAGCCATAAGAAGTTAAATATAAATGCATATAATATAAACAACTAAAGGACGCCTTAACAAATCAGAGTTTAGTGAAAGCCTGGTGAAGCATGTTTCTGTTCTGTGTGTTATTGAGGTGAACGTTTACATCCTCCTGTCAGCACCAGTTGTTGACACCAGTTGTTGACACCACCCCTGTCAACACCACCCCTGTCAGCACCAGTTGTCAACACCATCCCTGTCAGCACCAGTTGTCGACACCACCCCTGTCAGCACCAGTTGTTAACACCATCCCTGTCAGCACCAGTTGTCGACACCACCCCTGTCAGCACCAGTTGTCGACACCACCCCTGTCAGCACCAGTTGTCGACACCACTCCTGTCAACACCACCCCTGTCAACACCACCCCTGTCAGCACCAGTTGTTGTGGTTGAGAGTTGGTCCTTTAAGATGCTGTGGTCTCAGTTGTAATGTTCTGTGTTCTAGGTAAAAGAGCAGAAGGAGTTGAAAAATGGACCTTCAAAAGGTAAGGATGGTGACCAGCAAACTGACTCAAACGCTTTTTTAAAAGTTTAAGAATTTGAGGTAAAACGAAGTTATGACATGAATATAAGTTGTTTTACACAACAGGTTGATGTTTATTGATTTAACATTTTTTTTTATCCCCTCCCTTCCTCCCTCCGTACCTACCTCCCTCCCTACCTCCCTCCCTCTGTACCTACCTCCCTCCCTCCCTCCCTCCGTACCTACCTCCCTCCCTCCCTCCGTACCTACCTCCCTCCCTACCTCCGTACCTACCTCCCTCCCTCCCTCCCTCCCTCCCTACCTCCCTCCCTCCCTCCGTACCTACCTCCCTCCGTACCTACCTCCCTCCGTACCTACCTCCCTCCGTACCTACCTCCCTCCCTCCCTCCCTACCTCCCTCCCTCCGTACCTACCTCCCTCCCTCCGTACCTACCTCCCTCTCTCCCTCCGTACCTCCCTCCCTCCGTACCTACCTCCCTCCCTCCCTCCGTACCTACCTCCCTTCCTCCCTCCGTACCTACCTCCCTTCCTCCCTCCGTACCTACCTCCCTCCGTACCTACCTCCCTCCCTCCCTCCGTACCTACCTACCTCCCTCCCTCCCTCCCTACCTACCTCCCTCCCTCCGTACCTACCTCCCTCCCTCCGTACCTCCCTCCCTCCCTCCGTACTTACCTCCCTCCCTCCCTCCCTACCTCCCTCCCTCCCTCCCTCCCTCCCTCCCTCCCTCCCTCCGTACCTACCTCCCTCCCTCCGTACCTACCTCCCTCCCTCCCTCCGTACCTCCCTCCCTCTCTCCGTACCTCCCTCCCTACCTCCCTCCGTACCTACCTCCCTCCCTCCCTCTGTACCTACCTCCCTCCGTACCTACCTCCCTCCCTCCGTACCTACCTCCCTCCCTCCGTACCTACCTCCCTCCCTCCGTACCTACCTCCCTCCCTCCGTCCCTACCTCCCTCCCTCCCTCCCTCCCTCCCTCCCTCCGTACCTCCCTCCCTCCGTACCTCCCTCCCTCCCTCCGTACCTACCTCCCTCCCTCCCTCCGTACCTACCTCCCTCCCTCCCTCCGTACCTCCCTCCCTCCCTCCGTACCTACCTCCCTCCCTCCGTACCTCCCTCCCTCCCTCCGTACCTCCCTCCCTCCCTCCGTACCTACCTCCGTACCTCCCTCCCTCTCTCCGTACCTCCCTCCCTCCCTCTGTACCTACCTCCCTCCGTCCCTCCCTCCCTCCCTCCGTACCTCCCTCCCTCCCTCCGTACCTACCTCCCTCCGTACCTACCTCCCTCCGTATCTCCCTCCCTCCGTACCTCCCTCCCTCCGTACCTACCTCCCTCCCTCCGTCCCTACCTCCCTCCCTCCCTCCGTACCTACGTACCTCCCTCCCTCCGTACCTCCCTCCCTCCCTCCGTACCTACCTCCCTCCCTCCGTACCTACCTCCCTCCCTCCCTCCGTACCTACCTCCCTCCCTCCCTCCGTACCTACCTCCCTCCGTACCTACCTCCCTCCGTACCTACCTCCCTCCTCCCTCCGTACCTACCTCCCTCCCTCCCTCCGTACCTACCTCCCTCCGTACCTACCTCCCTCCCTCCCTCCGTACCTACCTCCCTCCCTCCGTACCTACCTCCCTCCCTCCGTACCTACCTCCCTCCCTCCCTCCGTACCTCCCTCCCTCCCTCCGTACCTACCTCCCTCCCTCCGTACTTACCTCCCTCCGTACCTACCTCCCTACCTCCCTCCCTCCGTACTTACCTCCCTCCCTCCGTACCTCCCTCCCTCCCTACTTACCTCCCTCCCTCCGTACCTACCTCCCTCCCTCCGTACCTCCCTCCCTCCGTACCTCCCTCCCTCCGTACGTACCTCCCTCCCTCCCTCCGTACTTACCTCCCTCCCTCCGTACCTCCCTCCCTCCCTCCGTACCTCCCTCCGTACTTACCTCCCTCCCTCCGTACGTACCTCCCTCCCTCCCTCCGTACTTACCTCCATCCCTCCCTCCGTACCTCCCTCCCTCCCTCCGTACCTCCCTCCCTCCCTCCGTACCTACCTCCCTAGCTGCGGTGCCAGCAGGAGGGATCACAGCAGAGGGGTTGTTCAAGATGATGAGGGACCAGGCCATTACGGTCATTGTGATGGACGCTCGCTGCCTCCGAGACTTCCAGGACTCACAGATCCAGGTCCCCACCCAGACTGTCATCAGTGTCCCAGAGGAGGCTATCAACCCTGGGTACGGAGGGAGCAATGGATGGAGGGTTGTTACATGTATGGTTGATCCAGGTCTCCATTCTGAGCATACCCAAATAAATGTATTAAAAAAATACTAATAATCACTACGGGCTACAAGCTGTCTTCTCTGGGGCCACATTCAGCCCGTGGGCCGTGTGTTGTGCACCCCTGCTCAAGGGTAACGGGTCATTATTCTGTTCCCACAGCATCACAGTGAACCAGATAGAGGCCAATCTACCTGCTGCATCCAGAGAGACGTGGAAGAGACGGGGGTTCGTAGATTACATCGTCCTACTGGACTGGTTCAGCTCTGTTACTGACCTCAAACTGGGAACCACCTTACAAAGCCTCAAAGATGCTCTCTACAAGGTAACATAACATAGGAATGTGTGTTCCCTGCAATGCTTCCTCAGTCAGTGTGTTTCCATTGAGGTAATGTGTGTTTCCTCAGTCAGTGTGTTTCCATTGAGGTAATGTGTGTTTCCTCAGTCAGTGTGTTTCCATTGATGTAATGTGTATTTCCATTGAGGTAGTGTGTGTTTCCTCAGTCAGTGTGTTTCATTGAGGTAATGTGTGTTTCCTCAGTCAGTGTGTTTCCATTGATGTAATGTGTATTTCCATTGAGGTAATGTGTGTTTCCTCAGTCAGTGTGTTCCATTGAGGTAATGTGTGTTTCCATTGAAGTAATGTGTTTCCTCAGTCAGTGTGTTTCATTGAGGTAATGTGTGTTTCCATTGAGGTAATGTGTGTTCCCATTGAGGTAATGTGTGTTTCCATTGAGGTAATGTGTGTTTCCATTGAGGTAATGTGTTTCCTCAGTCAGTGTGTTTCATTGAGGTAATGTGTGTTTCCATTGAGGTAATGTGTGTTTCCATTGAGGTAATGTGTTTCCTCAGTCAGTGTGTTTCCATTGAGGTAATGTGTGTTTCCTCAGTCAGTGTGTTTCCTCAGTCAGTGTGTTTCCTCAGTCAGTGTGTTTCATTGAGGTAATGTGTGTTTCCATTGAGGTAATGTGTGTTTCCATTGAGGTAATGTGTGTTTCCATTGAGGTAATGTGTGTTTCCATTGAGGTAATGTGTGTTTCCATTGAGGTAATGTGTGTTTCCATTGAGGTAATGTGTGTTTCCATTGAGGTAATGTGTGTTTCCATTGAGGTAATGTGTGTTTCCATTGAGGTAATGTGTGTTTCATTGAGGTAATGTGTGTTTCATTGAGGTAATGTGTGCTTCACAGTGGGACAGTACCACTATCCTGCGTAGTGAGCCCATGGTCCTGGAGGGAGGCTATGAGAGCTGGCTCCTCTTCTACCCCATGTACACATCCAACGCCAAAGTCAGACCGCCCCGAACACACAGCTACAGCACCCTCCCACAGCGTGAGTACCCCTAACCTTAACCCTCACCCTAACTCCCCGAACACACAGCTACAGCACCCTCCCACAGCGTGAGTACCCCTAACCTTAACCCTCACCCTAACCCCCCGAACACACAGCTACAGCACCCTCCCACAGCGTGAGTACCCCTAACCTTAACCCTCACCCTAACCCCCTGAACACACAGCTACAGCACCCTCCCACAGCGTGAGTACCCCTAACCTTAACCCTCACCCTAACCCCCTGAACACACAGCTACAGCACCCTCCCACAGCGTGACTACCCCTAACCTTAACCCTCACCCTAACCCCCTGAACACACAGCTACAGCACCCTCCCACAGCATGAGTACCCCTAACCTTAACCCTCACCCTAACCCCCCGAACACACAACTATAACACCCTCTCACAGCGGACCACATTCACACATTTCTGTCTGTCCCCGAAACACACCACAGCACTGAGCTATTCGCCGTTCAAGCAAGAAATCCAGCCGGTAGGACGCTGCCTGCAGAAATACAGCCGGTATGACTCTGCAGAAATACAGCCGGTAGGACTCTGCAGAAATACAGCCGGTAGGACTCTGCAGAAATACAGCCGGTAGGACTCTGCCTGCAGAAATACAGCCGGTATGACTCTGCAGAAATACAGCCGGTATGACTCTGCCTGCAGAAATACAGCCGGTAGGACTCTGCCTGCAGAAATACAGCCGGTATGACTCTGCAGAAATACAGCCGGTAGGACTCTGCCTGCAGAAATACAGCCGGTATGACTCTGCAGAAATACAGCCGGTAGGACTCTGCCTGCAGAAATACAGCCGGTAGGACTCTGCCTGCAGAAATACAGCCGGTATGACTCTGCCTGCAGAAATACAGCCGGTATGACTCTGCAGAAATACAGCCGGTATGACTCTGCCTGCAGAAATACAGCCGGTATGACTCTGCCTGCAGAAATACAGCCGGTATGACTCTGCCTGCAGAAATCCAGCCGGTAGGACTCTGCCTGCAGAAATCCAGCCGGTATGACTCTGCCTGCAGAAATCCAGCCGGTATGACTCTGCCTGCAGAAATCCAGCCGGTATGACTCTGCCTGCAGAAATCCAGCCGGTATGACTCTGCCTGCAGAAATCCAGCCGGTATGACTCTGCCTGCAGAAATCCAGCCGGTAGGACGCTGCAGAAATCCAGCCGGTATGACTCTGCCTGCAGAAATACAGCCGGTAGGACGCTGCAGAAATCCAGCCGGTAGGACGCTGCAGAAATACAGCCGGTATGACTCTGCCTGCAGAAATACAGCCGGTATGACTCTGCCTGCAGAAATACAGCCGGTATGACTCTGCCTGCAGAAATACAGCCGGTATGACTCTGCCTGCAGAAATACAGCCGGTATGACTCTGCCTGCAGAAATACAGCCGGTATGACTCTGCCTGCAGAAATACAGCCGGTATGACTCTGCCTGCAGAAATACAGCCGGTATGACTCTGCCTGCAGAAATACAGCCGGTAGGACGCTGCAGAAATCCAGCCGGTAGGACTCTGCCTGCAGAAATACAGCCGGTATGACTCTGCAGAAATACAGCCGGTAGGACGCTGCAGAAATACAGCCGGTATGACTCTGCCTGCAGAAATACAGCCGGTATGACTCTGCAGAAATACAGCCGGTAGGACGCTGCAGAAATACAGCCGGTATGACTCTGCCTGCAGAAATACAGCCGGTATGACTCTGCCTGCAGAAATACAGCCGGTATGACGCTGCCTGCTTGAACGGTGACTAGCTCAGAGACACATGAAACCATGACATGACCCCAGGAATCGATAGAACAGCAGTCAGAGATTCACAAATAGGATGTCAATCGTTCCTTTTTAAGTGTCTATGCTTCTTCAGCATGGTTCCATGTAGTGATGATGAGTTGATCCCACATTGTGTCAGTTAGGTCCGTTTTAACATGGTGTTCAACTTTGAGATCTCATTCACCCAGGGTAGGGTAGTTGTGTGTGTGTGTACAGGGGGAAGAAAGAGTATGTGAACCCTTTGGAAAAACCTGGATTTCTGCTTAAATTGGTCATAAAATTTGATCTGATCTTCATCTGAGTCACAACAAATAGACAAACACAGTGTGCTTAAACTAATAACACACAAATTCATGTCATTTTCATGCCATTTCCAGCTACAATAGTCATTTACAACATTGACAATGTCTACACTGTATTTCCGATCAACATCTGTTAACCATGTGTATGTGACCAATAACATCTGCTAACCATGTGTATGTGATCAATAACATCTGTTAACCATGTGTATGTGACCAATAACATCTGTTAACCATGTGACCAATAACATCTGCTAACCATGTGTATGTGACCAATAACATCTGTTAACCATGTGTATGTGACCAATAACATCTGCTAACCATGTGTATGTGACCAATAACATCTGTTAACCATGTGTATGTGACCAATAACATCTGTTAACCATGTGTATGTGACCGATAACATCTGTTAACCATGTGTATGTGACCAATAACATCTGTTAACCATGTGTATGTGACCAATAACATCTGTTAACCATGTGTATATGACCAATAACATCTGCTAACCATGTGTCTGTGACCAATACCATCTGATAACCAATAACATCTGTTAACCATGTGTATGTGACCAATAACATCTGTTAACCATCTGTATGTGACCAATAACATCTGATAACCATGTGTCTGTGACCAATAACATCTGATACACATGGTTAACAGATGTTATTGGTTATCAGATGTTATTGGTCACAGACACATGGTTATCAGATGTTATTGGTCACATACACATGGTTAACAGATGTTATTGGTTATGTGACCAATAACATCTGATAACCAATAACATCTGTTAACCATGTGTATGTGACCAATAACATCTGATAACCAATAACATCTGTTAACCATGTGTATGTGACCAATAACATCTGCTCACCATGTGTCTGTGACCAGTAACATCTGCTCACCATGTGTATGTGACCAATAACATCTGCTCACCATGTGTATGTGACCAATAACATCTGCTCACCATGTGTATGTGACCAATAACATCTGATAACCAATAACATCTGCTCACCATGTGTATGTGACCAATAACATCTGATAACCAATAACATCTGATACACATGGTTAACAGAGGTTATTGGTCACATACACATGGTCAGCAGATGTTATTGATCACATACACATGGTTAACAGATGTTATTGGTCACATACACATGGTTAACAGAGGTTATTGGTTATGTGACCAATAACATCTGTTAACCATGTGTATGTGATCAATAACATCTGCTGACCATGTGTATGTGACCAATAACATCTGTTAACCATGTGTATGTGACCATTAACATGTGATAACTAATAACATCTGCTAACCATGTGTATGTGATCAATAACATCTGCTAACCATGTGTCTGTGATCAATAACATCTGCTAACCATGTGTATGTGACCAATAACATCTGTTAACCATGTGTATGTGATCAATAACATCTGCTGACCATGTGTATGTGACCAATAACATCTGTTAACCATGTGACCAATAACATCTGTTAACCATGTGTATGTGATCAATAACATGTGCTAACCATGTGTATGTGATCAATAACATCTGTTAACCATGTGTATGTGATCAATAACATCTGCTAACCATGTGTATGTGACCAATAACATCTGATAACCATGTGTATGTGACCAATAACATCTGATAACCAATAACATCTGATAACCAATAACCTCTGTTAACCATGTGTATGTGACCAATAACATCTGTTAACCATGTGTATGTGACCAATAACATCTGATAACCATGTGTATGTGACCAATAACATCTACTAACCATGTGTATGTGACCAATAACATCTGCTAACCATGTGTATGTGACCAATAACATCTGCTAACCATGTGTATGTGACCAATAACATCTACTAACCATGTGTATGTGACCAATAACATCTACTAACCATGTGTATGTGACCAATAACATCTGTTAACCATGTGTATGTGACCAATAACATCTGATAACCAATAACATCTGATAACCAATAACCTCTGTTAACCATGTGTATGTGACCAATAACATCTGTTAACCATGTGTATGTGATCAATAACATCTGCTAACCATGTGTATGTGACCAATAACATCTGCTAACCATGTGTATGTGACCAATAACATCTGCTAACCATGTGTATGTGACCAATAACATCTGCTAACCATGTGTATGTGACCAATAACATCTGTTAACCATGTGTATGTGACCAATAACATCTGTTAACCATGTGTATGTGATCAATAACATCTGCTGACCATGTGTATGTGACCAATAACATCTGCTAACCATGTGTATGTGACCAATAACATCTGTTAACCATGTGTATGTGACCAATAACATCTGATAACCAATAACATCTGATAACCAATAACCTCTGTTAACCATGTGTATGTGACCAATAACATCTGTTAACCATGTGTATGTGATCAATAACATCTGCTGACCATGTGTATGTGACCAATAACATCTGATAACCATGTGTATGTGACCAATAACATCTGCTGACCATGTGTATGTGACCAATAACATCTGTTAACCATGTGACCAATAACATCTGTTAACCATGTGTATGTGACCAATAACATCTGTTAACCATGTGTATGTGATCAATAACATCTGTTAACCATGTGTATGTGATCAATAACATCTGTTAACCATGTGTATGTGATCAATAACATCTGTTAACCATGTGTATGTGACCAATAACATCTGTTAACCATGTGTATGTGACCAATAACATCTGCTAATCATGTGTATGTGACCATTAACATGTGATTTGTTTGAGACCTCCGTTGGATTCAGTTAGCGAGCCAAACCATGACTTCACTAGTAGTTATTGTAGCATTACTTGTTATTGTAGCATTACTTGTTATTGTAGCATTAATTGTTATTGTAGCATTACTTGTTATTGTAGCATTACTTGTTATTGTAGCATTACTTGTTCATGTTTTCTGTTGAGCAGTGAACTTCAACTACCCGTCACTGGAGGAGCCCAAACCGCCAACCCCCCCTCCCCCCGAGCCGGACCCTGAACCCCAGGCTGCCCCTGCCTCCCTGGGTAGCGTACAGGTGAACGGTGCCCCCCTGGAGGATCTGACCCCCTCCCACCCTGAGACCCCCTCCACATGGACGGAGGCAGACGCCACAGACTCACCCCACACAGGGTTCACTCACCCTGGAGTAGACCACAGCAAGAAGGACCCTGGAGCCGGTCCAGGGACACCCAGCCAGCCTGGAGGGACAGCCAAGCACATCCCACAGGTAACTGCACGAGCTCATGCATTTGTTTGTTTTTTATAATTCATTCAATAAATATTTAGCTTTAAAATATATATAAAAGGATAGTTTAGCAAAATCACAAGATGACATTGGTTTCATTACCCTATAAGCAGTCTATGGACAAGGTATTACAGCAATCCACGGTTTTTGGTTTGGTTTCAAGTCATGGTATCCTTTATTTCAATTTTTCACACGTCCAAAGCATCTATAAGTAACTTTGATGAGCTACACAATCAATTTGAGATACTTTAGGTTGATTTGGACATGATGTGTGAAATGGTCATGTATTAGGTACTATGGCTTTCATTGGATTTGTGACACAAATCATAAAACCAAAGCGTTTGAAAACAGTGCCAGGGAAACTAAACTAAATCATGGATCGCTCTCATACCTTTATAGGCTGCTTACAGGGTAAGGAAACCAGTTGTCATTTGGGTAAACTATCCCTTCAAATATATTTCAAGAGAACGGCACAATGAGACATTGGTGGCATTTTCCGAGTTCTCAATAGTTAAGAAAGGCTGTGTTAATGTCACCACTTTCATTTCTGCTTTTTATTGTTCTTCAAATGTCTAATTAAAAGCTTAATCATCCCTGTTTGTTACCCCCTCCTCCCGTTCCTCGCTTCCCCAGATCGACCGTACCAAGAAGCCATCAGTCAGAGTCTCAGACGGGTCTAAACCACCCCTGGATGCCCTCCCCAGGGACCTGCCCCCCTCCTCCCAGAATGGCCCGTCTGTACCCCAACCCAACCGCTCGGTCAAACCGGCCTTTGACCCGTCGGTCCCGCTGACGGACGAGGAACGTGGTCAGATCCACATGGAGACAGCTGCTCTGATGGAGAAGGCCCGGAGAGAGCAGGAACAACGCACACAGGACCGCCACACCGAGGAGGAGTGGAGAGAGAGGGAACGCCGGGAGAACCAGGAGAAGGATAATGAGGAGACGGAGAAGAAGAAGAGGAAGGAGGAAGAGAACAGGACTCAGGAGAGGAAGAGGTTGGAGAGACAGAAGGCAGAGGAGGAGAACGGGGTTGGGGAGGAGCAAAGGGAGGATACGCCAACAAACGGTGCTTCTCTGGACTCGCCAGCTCCCAGCCGTGTCGTCACTGAGATTAGGGTCAGTGTCTCTGTCTATCTGTGGCTGCGTTCCGATTCTCTACCCTTCTCATAGAAGGCGTTCACGAGGAGGGAGTTTCCACCATCTTCCTCACACTAGTCCTTTTAAAACCATGAGGAGTGAACACTTTGAGATAATTATTTTATACATTTTTTATTATATATTATATTTATTGGGAGTTAGTCTTGTCTCATCGCTGCAACTCCTGTGCGTCCTCCGAAACACAACCAAGCCGCACTGATTCTTGACACAATGTCCGCTTAACCTGGAAGCCAGCCGCACCAATGTGTCGGAGGAAACACCGTACACCTGGTGACCGTGTCAGTGTGCACTGCGCCCGGCCCGCCACCAGAGTCGCTAGTGCGCGATGGCCAAACCCGGACGACGCTGGGCCAGTTGTTCTCCCGGTCGTGGCCGGCTGCGACTGAGCCTGGATTCGAACCCAGAATCTCAAGTGGCACAGATAGCACTGCAATGCAGTGCCTTAGACCACTGAGCCACTCCGGAGGCCAGTGTCTCTCAATGTTATACCCTGACTACACCGCTTGCGTCGCTAAATAAATTTAGAAATCTGTTATTCAATTATTTCACCCACACTGCTCGCGCGCGTCAACGAGCATCTGCGTTGCCAAGGGCTAAAATAGAAGTCAGTTCTATTTGTGACGCAGATCGCGCTGCAAGTCCTGCTTCTCCCATCTCCTCATTGGTTTATAGAAGCAGGTACCCACGTGCCATCTCCTCATTGGTTATACCCACGTGGGTGATTGAAAGACGAACTGTGTTGCCGGTTGTTGTGGTAATACTATGAAAGTTTAGATGCCGATCACCATATAAGTTCAAAGATGAAAAAGCCTGGAAGGAGGAGAGATGACTAGAAACAATTCAGTTGACCGTTTTATGTGTGGATTAATTGTCGGAGTAGAGGACCTTGTGCATCTCCTCCTCATGGACTGCACCAGATTTGCCAGTTCTTGCTGTGAGATGTTTCCCCACTCTTCCACCAAGGCACGTGCAAGTTCCCGGACATTTCTGGGGGGAATGGCCCTTGCCCTCACCCTCCGATCCAACACGTCCCAGACGTGCTCTATGGTATTGACATCCGGGCTCTTCGCTGGCCATGGCAGAACATTGACAATCCTGTCTTGCAGGAAATCACGCACAGAACGAGCAGTATGGCTGGTGGCATTGTCATGCTGGAGGGTGATGTCAGGATGAGCCTGCAGGAAGGGTACCACATGAGGGAGGAGGATGTGTTCCCTGTAATGCACAGCTTTGAGATTGCCTGCGATGACAACAAGCTCAGTCCGATGATGCTGTGACACACCACCCTAGACCATGACGGACTCTCCACCTCCAAATCGATCCCGCTCCAGAGTACATCGATCCCGCTCCAGAGTACAGGCCTCGGTGTAACGCTCATTCCTTCGACGATAAACGCGGATCGTCAGTGAAGAGCACTTTTTGCTAGTCCTGTCTGGTCCAGCGACGGTGGGTTTGTGCCCGTAGGCGACGTTGTTGCCGGTGATGTCTGGTGGGGACCTGCCTTACAACAGGCCTACAAGCCCTCAGTCCAGCCTCTCTCAGCCTATTGCGGACAGTCTGAGCACTGATGGAGGGATTGTGCATTCCTGGTGTAACTCGGGCAGTTGTTGTTGCCATCCTGTACCTGTCCCGCAGGTGTGATGTTCGGATGTACTGATCCTGTGCAGGTGTTGTTACACATGGTCTGCCACTGCGAGGCAGCTGTCCGTCCTGTTTCCCTGTAGCGCTGTCTTAGGCGTCTCACGGTACAGACATTGCAATTTATTGCCCTGGCCACATCTGCAGTCCTCATGCCTCCTTGCAGCATGCCTAAGGCACGTTCACGCAGATGAGCAGGGACCCTGGGCATCTTTCTTTTGGTGTTTTTTAGAGTCAGTAGAAAGGCCTCTTTAGTGTCCTAAGTTTTCATAACTGTGACCTTACTTGCCTACCGTCTGTAAGCTGTTAGTGTCTTAACAACCATTCCACAGGTGCATGTTCATTAATTGTTTATGGTTCATTGAACAAGAAATACAGTGTAGACATTGGCCAGCGTCCCGGAGTCGCCTTGTCACTGTTGACGTTGAGACTGTTGTTTTGCGGGTACTGTTTAATGAAGCTGCCAGTTGAGGACTTGTGAGGCGTCTGTTTCTCAAACTAGACACTCTAATGTACTTGTCCTCTTGCTCAGTTGTGCCCCGGGGCCTCCCACTCCTCTTTCTATTCTGGTTAGAGCCAGTTTGCGCTGTTCTGTGAAGGGAGTAGTACACAGCGTTGGACAAGATCTTCAGTTTCTTGGCAATTTCTCGCATGGAATAGCCTTCATTTCTCAGAACAAGAATAGGCTGACGAGTTTCAGAAGAAAGTGCTTTGTTTCTGGCCATTTTGAGCCAAACCCACAAATGCTGATACTCCAGATACTCAGCTAGTCTGAAGAAGGCCAGTTTTATTGCTTCTTTAATCACAGTTTTCAGCTGTGCTAACATAATTGCAAAAGGGTTTTCTAATGATCAATTAGCCTTTTAAAATGATACACTTGGATTAGCTAACACAACGTGCCATTGGAACACAGGAGTGATGGTTGCTGGTAATGGGCTTCTGTACACCTATGTAGATATTCCATTTCCAGCTACAATAGTCATTTACAACATTAACAATGTCTTCACTGTAGTTCTGATCAATTTGATGTTATTTTATTCTTTCAAAAAGGACATTTCTAAGTGACCCCAAACTTTTAAACAGTAGTGTATACACAGTTGAAGTCAGAAGTTTACATACACTTAGGTTGGAGTCATTAAAACTCGTTTTTCAACCACTCCACAAATTTCTTGTTAACAAACTATAGTTTTGGCAAGTTGGTTAGGACATGTACTTTGCATGACACAAGTCATTTTTCCAACTCCACCAACTTTAAGGACTTTTGGAGATCATTCCACATGAGCGGTGCCAAAAAACTTTAATCAGATTTACGTAACTCGGTGGAGATTGATCTCCAGGGTTAGCCATCCCTGAGTCCAGGTCTGGTAACTTGTACGTCTGAAGGTTACCAATGAGGTACGGTATGGCGGAAGTTTATGCAAGAGGGCTTTATAGCCAAAAAGAGCGCAATGCATCAAACTACGAGATTTCAAGGAGGGCCAGCCTACTTTCTCCGTCTGTCTGTGGCAGTGAGTCTCTGTTTCTGTGATGCTGAAAGAGGCACTAAGCATCTAACCATTTCTCCCAGTCTTTACTGTACCTTTCCAGCCCAACAACAGTAAGCCCTTCCCATAGCCAACCCATCTCTTAATATAAACTCCATCCATCCATCTCACCCGTCTGATAATATCCACAATTTAATACTATCCATTAGCCACCAGTTAGTTAGTAGACTGTCCCCAATGACCAGCGGAAATCCCATCCCATGTGTAACCCATATCCTACTACAGTGGTTCTCAAACCTCTCCTCGGGGACCCCCAGCCGGTCCAAACCTCTCCTCGGGGACCCCCAGCCGGTCCGAACCTCTCCTCGGGGACCCCCAGCCGGTCCGAACCTCTCCTCGGGGACCCCCAGCCGGTCCGAACCTCTCCTCGGGGACCCCCAGCCGGTCCGAACCTCTCCTCGGGGACCCCCAGCCGGTCCGAACCTCTCCTCGGGGACCCCCAGCCGGTCCGAACCTCTCCTCGGGGACCCCCAGCCGGTCCGAACCTCTCCTCGGGGACCCCCAGCCGGTTCGAACCTCTCCTCGGGGACCCCCAGCCGGTTCGAACCTCTCCTCGGGGACCCCCAGCCGGTCCGAACCTCTCCTCGGGGACCCCCAGCCGGTCCAAACCTCTCCTCGGGGACCCCCAGCCGGTCCAAACCTCTCCTCAGGGACCCCCAGCCGGTTAATGTATTTGATCTATTCCAGAACTAGCACACCTGATTCAACTTGTCAACCAATAATCAGGCCCTTGACTAGGTGAATCAATCATCAGACCCTTGACTAGGTGAATCAATCATCAGGCCCTTGACTAGGCGAATCAATCATCAAGCCCTTGACTAGGTGAATCAATCATCAGGCCCTTGACTAGGCGAATCAATCCTCAGGCCCTTGACTAGGTGAATCAATCCTCAGGCCCTTGACTAGGTGAATCAATCCTCAGGCCCTTGACTAGGTGAATCAATCATCAGGCCCTTGACTAGGTGAATCAATCATCAGGCCCTTGACTAGGTGAATCAATCCTCAGGCCCTTGACTAGGTGAATCAATCATCAGGGCCTTGACTAGGCGAATCAATCATCAGACCCTTGACTAGGTGAATCAATCATCAGAACCTTGACTAGGCGAATCAATCATCAGACCCTTGACTAGGCGAATCAATCATCAGACCCTTGACTAGGCGAATCAACCATCAGGCCCTTGACTAGGTGAATCAATCATCAGGCCCTTGACTAGGTGAATCAATCATCAGGCCCTTGACTAGGTGAATCAATCATCAGGCCCTTGACTAGGTGAATCAATCATCAGGCCCTTGACTAGGTGAATCAATCATCAGGCCCTTGACTAGGTGAATCAATCATCAGGCCCTTGACTAGGCGAATCAACCATCAGGCCCTTGACTAGGCGAATCAATCATCAGGCCCTTGACTAGGCGAATCAATCATCAGGCCCTTGACTAGGTGAATCAATCATCAGGCCCTTGACTAGGTGAATCAATCATCAGGCCCTTGACTAGGTGAATCAGGTGAGATAGTTTAGGGTTACATTTGTGACACACCTGGGGGGTTCCTGAGGAGAGATTTGGAGAACCACTGTCCTAATATACAGCCCATCAATCTCACTGATACCCATAAAGCTAATCTGCATAGTCAAATGATGTGAGCTGCACTGTGTTGTGTCCCTCCCAAACCCCAGGCTCCATCCCCCCTGAAGCTTAGTGGTGCTGTAAAGAGGAGCCATCAGCCTGGGATGTTAAAGCATAGAACAGTTGATGACTATGTCATACCCAAGGTATATAATCAACACTAAACCACCACATCATTATGGCATGTTGTTGTTTTAGAAAAAGCTTCAGTATTTTTTTATTTTATTTATTAGTTATTTCCGCCTCCAGAGTGCATGTTCTCGACCGCTCTTGGAAATGGTGGGACACAAATGGCACTTGGGACGTTTGATCCCCAAGTTTTTGCGATTTTTCTTTTCTTTTTTTTGTTGTTCTACCATCGCCTGCCGGGAACATTCTAGTGAAGCAACAGGAGAACCCTGCATTTCAATACTACCGCTAGCTACCCCCCTTTGACTGAGCAGAATTCTCCTTACATTGGCTGCGCTCTATACACTGTGTGTGTGTGTGTGTGTGTGTAACGTGTGTAATGTGTGTGTAACGTATGTAATGTGTGTGTTGTCCCACAGCGGGAGCTCCTAACCAGAGCCAGGAGTGAGGAGATGGGGAGGAGTGTACCAGGCCTGCCTGATGGCTGGATGAAGGTAAAACAAACACTAAACTGACATCAAACTGTTTCACCTTTTAGTTTCTTGATGTTTAAAGAGAACTGCTAAGTAGCCAGCAAGGGGAAAGCATTGACGTGTACATATTCTGTCAGTGTAATGGTAAACTACATTGCATGCAAATACGATGGAGAATGTTTTCACACACAACCATCAGTTGTGAGAAAAAGAAAATGGAGAACGAAAGAAAGAAACTCTCCCCTCTCCTCTCTATCCTCTCTCCACCAGTTCTTGGACACGGTAACCGGTACCTACCGTTACTACCATTCCCCAACCAACCGGGTGGACTGCTACCCCCCTGAGGTCAGCGTACCCCAGACGCCCCCCTCCACCCCTCCTACGGCCAAACAGAAGCAGCCCCGCCCCGCTGAGCCAGACCAGACCATGGACCGCGACCAGGAGCAGTCCAAACTGAAACGTTCCTACTCTTCTCCGGACATCAGCCAGGACCTGAGGGAGGAGGGGCTAAAGAAGGTTACCGCCCCTATAACTGCAGCCACGCGCCCAACCTTTAACAGGGAGACCAAGTAGGTGACATCATCGTCACATGGATGGGCCTGGTCAATATATACGTTTCACTCACTCTGACTAAGCCTAATACTGGACTAAAAAGCTATTTTTCAATGAAGAATATGTTTTTAAGTCCTGGGGTGTATTCATTAGTTGGATTCCGTTGTAAAGCGTTTTGTCTTATTAAAAAACATTTTGCAACGGAAACCATTTACCGTTTTACTCTAGGAACCAAACGGAAGCCAACAGAGAAAACAGAACGAAACTGGGAGGGACCTAGCTGAATTTATCCAATCGAAACAGTTTCTGTTACAAAATGTTTTGCAACAGACAACGTTTTGCAATGGAATCCGACTAATGAATACACCCCTGGACTACACTTAATCTGAGTCTGGAGTTAAAATCTGCCCTTGGACTAAGTTGCATTTAAATGTTTCTAGATCATTTGGATTCATGGATATGATAAAAAATACTATTGGATTATAACAAAACTTGATTTATAAGGTTTGTGTCTCCATAAGTATTTAATCCACATTTCTGGATGAAAGTTGATGACGTCACAGTAGCTATCTGTTTTATAATCCAGTTTATTTGACTGTACTGTTTGTAACTTGTCACATCCCTCTCCCAGACCATCCACTGCTAGCGTCTACACCAAGGTGGAGATCGCCCGTCCGTCTGCGGCTAAGATCCGTAACCTGAACCCTGTGTTCGGCGGTCTGGGCGCCTCGCTCACCGGCCTGCGTAACCTAGGTAACACCTGCTACATGAACTCCATCCTGCAGTGTCTCTGCAACACGCCGGCCATGGTGGACTACTTCAACAAGAACCTCTATCAGGAGGATATCAACAGGTCAGTCGTGTAGTGGTAATGATAATGTAGTCATGATAATGTAGTGGTTTATAATGTAACACACCGGCCATGGTGGACTACTTCAACAAGAACCTCTATCAGGAGGATATCAACAGGTCAGTCGTGTAGTGGTAATGATAATGTAGTAACGATAATGTAGTGGTTTATAATGTAACACACCAGCCATGGTGGACTACTTCAACAAGAACCTCTTATCAGGAGGATATCAACAGGTCAGTCGTGTAGTGGTAATGATAATGTAGTAACGATAATGTAGTGGTTTATAATGTAACACACCAGCCATGGTGGACTACTTCAACAAGAACCTCTATCAGGAGGATATCAACAGGTCAGTCGTGTAGTGGTAATGATAATGTAGTGGTTTATAATGTAACACACCGGCCATGGTGGACTACTTCAACAAGAACCTCTATCAGGAGGATATCAACAGGTCAGTCGTGTAGTGGTAATGATAATGTAGTAACGATAATGTAGTGGTTTATAATGTAACACACCGGCCATGGTGGACTACTTCAACAAGAACCTCTATCAGGAGGATATCAACAGGTCAGTCGTGTAGTGGTAATGATAATGTAGTAACGATAATGTAGTGGTTTATAATGTAACACACCGGCCATGGTGGACTACTTCAACAAGAACCTCTATCAGGAGGATATCAACAGGTCAGTCGTGTAGTGGTAATGATAATGTAGTCATGATAATGTAGTGGTTTATAATGTAACACACCGGCCATGGTGGACTACTTCAACAAGAACCTCTATCAGGAGGATATCAACAGGTCAGTCGTGTAGTGGTAATGATAATGTAGTAACGATAATGTAGTGGTTTATAATGTAACACACCGGCCATGGTGGACTACTTCAACAAGAACCTCTTATCAGGAGGATATCAACAGGTCAGTCGTGTAGTGGTAATGATAATGTAGTAACGATAATGTAGTGGTTTATAATGTAACACACCAGCCATGGTGGACTACTTCAACAAGAACCTCTATCAGGAGGATATCAACAGGTCAGTCGTGTAGTGGTAATGATAATGTAGTGGTTTATAATGTAACACACCGGCCATGGTGGACTACTTCAACAAGAACCTCTATCAGGAGGATATCAACAGGTCAGTCGTGTAGTGGTAATGATAATGTAGTCATGATAATGTAGTGGTTTATAATGTAACACACCGGCCATGGTGGACTACTTCAACAAGAACCTCTATCAGGAGGATATCAACAGGTCAGTCAGATGATACAAACCCGATTTTGATAAACTCCCATATCTACTGGGTGAAATACCACAGTGTGACATCACAGCAGCAAGATGTGTGACCTGTTGCCACAAGAAAAGGTCAAGCAGTGAAGAACAAACATCATTGTAAATACAACCCATATTTATGTTTATTTATTTTCCCTTTTGTACTTCAACCATTTGTACATCGTTACAACACTGTATATATATAATATGACATTTGTAATGTCTTTATTCTTTTGGGACTTCTGTGAGTGTAATGTTTACTGTTCATTTTTATGGTTTATTTCACTTTTGTATGTTATCTACTTCTCTTGCTTTGGCAATGTTAACATATGTTTCCCATGACGATAAAGCCCCTTGAATTGAATTGATAATTGTAGTTATATTGATAATGTAGTAATAACACTTCAACAAGAATTACTACCAAGATAAGAGGATCATACATATACAGCTAAATCTCTCTGTCTCTGTCTCTCTCTCTCTCTCGCCCTCCCTTTCTGTCTCTCTCTGCCTGTCTCTCTGTCTGTCTCCCTCCCTCCCTCTCTCTGTGTCTGTCTGTCTGTCTCTCTCTCTCTCTCTCTCTCTGCCACCCTCTCCCCCCCTGACAGGGCTAATATCCTGGGTCACCGAGGTGAGGTAGCAGAGGAGTTTGGTGTGATCATGAAGGCTCTGTGGTCAGGCCTGTATAAGTGTATCAGCCCCCGCGACTTTAAGTTCACTATAGGGAAGATCCATGAATCCTTCTCTGGCCAGGAACAGCAGGACTCCCAGGAGCTGCTGCTCTTCCTTATGGACGGACTCCACGAGGACCTCAACAAGGTAGGGAGACCGGAGAGCGAGCAGGACAAAAGTGATTAACAAGGAAAATAGTTTGAAGATTACCTAGTGCCTCCAAGGTTACATAGTAGGGTAGAATTCTGGAATGGAACAATGACGACTCCTGTCAAATGGGCCTAGTTAAAGCTGAGCTGGAGTTGACCACAGTAGTAATTATACTGCAAAGTGGTCCTCTGTGGCACGGCGCGGTCCTCTGTGGCACGGCGCGGTCCTCTGTGGCACGGCGCGGTCCTCTGTGGCCCGGCGCGGTCCTCTGTGGCACGGCGCGGTCCTCTGTGGCCCGGCGCGGTCCTCTGTGGCACGGCGCGGTCCTCTGTGGCACGGCGCGGTCCTCTGTGGCACGGAGCGGTCCTCTGTGGCACGGAGCGGTCCTCTGTGGCACGGCGCGGTCCTCTGTGGCACGGCGCGGTCCTCTGTGGCACGGCGCGGTCCTCTGTGGCACGGCGCGGTCCTCTGTGGCACGGACCGGTCCTCTGTGGCACGGACCGGTCCTTTGTAGCTCAGCGGGGTAGAGCATGGCGCCTGCAACACCAGGATCGTGGGTGTGATTCCCGGGACCACCCATATGTCAAATGAATACTGGATGACTGTCAGTTGCTTTGGATAAAAGCCTATGCTAAATGGCAGATATAATATTATTAAAGGTCACTTGTGGAGATGTCAGAGCCGTTGTGTTGGGGCTAGTTGTGTTGGGGCTAGTTGTGTTGGGGCTAGTTGTGTTGAGGCTAGTCGTGTTGAGGCTAGTCGTGTTGAGGCTAGTCGTGTTGAGGCTAGTCGTGTTGAGGCTAGTCGTGTTGAGGCTAGTCGTGTTGAGGCTAGTCGTGTTGAGGCTAGTCGTGTTGAGGCTAGTCGTGTTGAGGCTAGTCGTGTTGAGGCTAGTCGTGTTGAGGCTAGTCGTGTTGGGGCTAGTCGTGTTGGGGCTAGTCGTGTTGGGGCTAGTCGTGTTGAGGCTAGTTGTGTTGAGGCTAGTTGTGTTGGGGCTAATCGTGTTGGGGCTAGTTGTGTTGAGGCTAGTTGTGTTGGGGCTAGTTGTGTTGGGGCTAGTTGTGTTGGGGCTAGTTGTGTTGGGGCTAGTTGTGTTGAGGCTAGTTGTGTTGAGGCTAGTTGTATCGATGTGAGTTGTATCGAGGCCAGTTGCATCGAGGCCAGTTGCATCGAGGCCAGTTGCATCGAGGCCAGTTGCATCGAGGCCAGTTGCATCGAGGCCAGTTGTATCGAGACCAGTTGCATCGAGGCCAGTTGTATCGAGACCAGTTGTATTGATGGGATTTGTATCGAGGCTAGTTGCATCGAGGCCAGTTGTATCGAGGCGAGTTGTATTGATGGGATTTGTATCGAGGCGAGTTGCGTTGATGTGAGTTGCATCGAGGCCAGTTGCATCGAGGCCAGTTGCATCGAGGCCAGTTGCATCGAGGCCAGTTGCATCGAGGCCAGTTGTATTGATGGGATTTGTATCGAGGCTAGTTGTATTGATGGGATTTGTATCGAGGCGAGTTGCGTTGATGTGAGTTGCGTTGATGTGAGTTGCGTTGATGTGAGTTGTATTGAGGCGAGTTGTATTGAGGCGAGTTGCGTTGATGTGAGTTGTATTGAGTCTAGTTGCGTTGATGTGAGTTGTATTGAGGCTAGTTGCGTTGATGTGAGTTGTATTGAGGCTAGTTGCGTTGATGTGAGTTGTATTGAGGCGAGTTGCGTTGATGTGAGTTGTATTGAGGCGAGTTGCGTTGATGTGAGTTGTATTGAGGCGAGTTGCGTTGATGTGAGTTGTATTGAGGCGAGTTGCGTTGATGTGAGTTGTATTGAGGCGAGTTGCGTTGATGTGAGTTGTATTGAGGCGAGTTGCGTTGATGTGAGTTGTATTGAGGCGAGTTGCGTTGATGTGAGTTGTATTGAGGCGAGTTGCGTTGATGTGAGTTGTATTGAGGCGAGTTGCGTTGATGTGAGTTGTATTGAGGCGAGTTGCGTTGATGTGAGTTGTATTGAGGCTAGTTGCGTTGAGGCGAATTGTATTGAGGCGAGTTGCGTTGATGTGAGTTGTATTGAGGCTAGTTGCGTTGAGGCGAATTGCGTTGATGTGAGTTGCATTGAGGCTAGTTGCGTTGATGTGAGTTGTATTGAGGCGAGTTGCGTTGATGTGAGTTGTATTGAGGCGAGTTGCGTTGATGTGAGTTGTATTGAGGCTAGTTGCGTTGATGTGAGTTGTATTGAGGCTAGTTGCATTGAGGCTAGTTGCGTTGATGTGAGTTGTATTGAGGCGAGTTGCGTTGATGTGAGTTGTATTGAGGCGAGTTGCGTTGATGTGAGTTGTATTGAGGCGAGTTGCGTTGATGTGAGTTGTATTGAGGCGAGTTGCGTTGATGTGAGTTGTATTGAGGCGAGTTGCGTTGATGTGAGTTGTATTGAGGCTAGTTGCGTTGATGTGAGTTGTATTGAGGCGAGTTGCGTTGATGTGAGTTGTATTGAGGCGAGTTGCGTTGATGTGAGTTGTATTGAGGCGAGTTGCGTTGATGTGAGTTGTATTGAGGCGAGTTGCGTTGATGTGAGTTGTATTGAGGCGAGTTGCGTTGATGTGAGTTGTATTGAGGCTAGTTGCGTTGAGGCGAATTGCGTTGATGTGAGTTGCATTGAGGCTAGTTGCGTTGATGTGAGTTGTATTGAGGCGAGTTGCGTTGATGTGAGTTGCGTTGATGTGAGTTGCATTGAGGCGAGTTGCGTTGATGTGAGTTGCATTGAGGCGAGTTGCGTTGATGTGAGTTGTATTGAGGCTAGTTGCATTGAGGCTAGTTGCGTTGATGTGAGTTGTATTGAGACTAGTTGCGTTGATGTGAGTTGTATTGAGGCGAGTTGCGTTGATGTGAGTTGTGTTGAGGCGAGTTGCGTTGATGTGAGTTGCGTTGATGTGAGTTGCATTGAGGCGAGTTGCGTTGATGTGAGTTGTATTGAGGCTAGTTGCATTGAGGCTAGTTGCGTTGATGTGAGTTGTATTGAGGCTAGTTGCGTTGATGTGAGTTGTATTGAGGCGAGTTGCGTTGATGTGAGTTGTATTGAGGCTAGTTGCGTTGATGTGAGTTGTATTGAGGCTAGTTGCATTGAGGCTAGTTGCGTTGATGTGAGTTGTATTGAGGCTAGTTGCGTTGATGTGAGTTGTATTGAGGCGAGTTGCGTTGATGTGAGTTGCATTGAGGCTAGTTGCATTGAGGCTAGTTGCGTTGATGTGAGTTGTATTGAGGCGAGTTGCGTTGATGTGAGTTGTATTGAGGCTAGTTGCGTTGATGTGAGTTGTATTGAGGCTAGTTGCGTTGATGTGAGTTGTATTGAGGCTAGTTGCGTTGAGGCGAATTGCGTTGATGTGAGTTGTATTGAGGCTAGTTGCGTTGATGTGAGTTGTATTGAGGCGAGTTGCGTTGATGTGAGTTGTATTGAGGCGAGTTGCGTTGATGTGAGTTGTATTGAGGCGAGTTGCGTTGATGTGAGTTGTATTGAGGCGAGTTGCGTTGATGTGAGTTGTATTGAGGCGAGTTGCGTTGATGTGAGTTGTATTGAGGCGAGTTGCGTTGATGTGAGTTGTATTGAGGCGAGTTGCGTTGATGTGAGTTGTATTGAGGCGAGTTGCGTTGATGTGAGTTGTATTGAGGCGAGTTGCGTTGATGTGAGTTGTATTGAGGCGAGTTGCGTTGATGTGAGTTGTATTGAGGCTAGTTGCGTTGATGTGAGTTGTATTGAGGCTAGTTGCGTTGAGGCGAATTGTATTGAGGCGAGTTGCGTTGATATGAGTTGTATTGAGGCGAGTTGCGTTGATGTGAGTTGTATTGAGGCTAGTTGCGTTGATGTGAGTTGTATTGAGGCTAGTTGCGTTGAGGCGAATTGCGTTGATGTGAGTTGCATTGAGGCTAGTTGCGTTGATGTGAGTTGCATTGAGGCTAGTTGCGTTGATGTGAGTTGCATTGAGGCTAGTTGCGTTGATGTGAGTTGTATTGAGGCTAGTTGCGTTGATGTGAGTTGTATTGAGGCTAGTTGCGTTGAGGCGAATTGCGTTGATGTGAGTTGCATTGAGGCTAGTTGCGTTGATGTGAGTTGTATTGAGGCGAGTTGCGTTGATGTGAGTTGTATTGAGGCGAGTTGCGTTGATGTGAGTTGTATTGAGGCTAGTTGCGTTGATGTGAGTTGTATTGAGGCTAGTTGCATTGAGGCGAGTTGCGTTGATGTGAGTTGTATTGAGGCGAGTTGCGTTGATGTGAGTTGTATTGAGGCGAGTTGCGTTGATGTGAGTTGTATTGAGGCTAGTTGCGTTGATGTGAGTTGTATTGAGGCTAGTTGCGTTGATGTGAGTTGTATTGAGGCGAGTTGCGTTGATGTGAGTTGTATTGAGGCGAGTTGCGTTGATGTGAGTTGTATTGAGGCGAGTTGCGTTGATGTGAGTTGTATTGAGGCGAGTTGCGTTGATGTGAGTTGTATTGAGGCTAGTTGCGTTGATGTGAGTTGTATTGAGGCTAGTTGCGTTGAGGCGAATTGCGTTGATGTGAGTTGCATTGAGGCTAGTTGCGTTGATGTGAGTTGTATTGAGGCGAGTTGCGTTGATGTGAGTTGTATTGAGGCGAGTTGCGTTGATGTGAGTTGTATTGAGGCTAGTTGCGTTGATGTGAGTTGTATTGAGGCGAGTTGCGTTGATGTGAGTTGTATTGAGGCTAGTTGCGTTGATGTGAGTTGTATTGAGGCTAGTTGCGTTGATGTGAGTTGTATTGAGGCTAGTTGCGTTGATGTGAGTTGTATTGAGGCGAGTTGCGTTGATGTGAGTTGTATTGAGGCGAGTTGCGTTGATGTGAGTTGTATTGAGGCGAGTTGCGTTGATGTGAGTTGTATTGAGGCGAGTTGCGTTGATGTGAGTTGTATTGAGGCTAGTTGCGTTGATGTGAGTTGTATTGAGGCTAGTTGCGTTGATGTGAGTTGTATTGAGGCGAGTTGCGTTGAGGCGAATTGTATTGAGGCGAGTTGCGTTGATATGAGTTGTATTGAGGCTAGTTGCGTTGATGTGAGTTGTATTGAGGCTAGTTGCGTTGAGGCGAATTGCGTTGATGTGAGTTGCATTGAGGCTAGTTGCGTTGATGTGAGTTGCATTGAGGCTAGTTGCGTTGATGTGAGTTGTATTGAGGCTAGTTGCGTTGATGTGAGTTGTATTGAGGCTAGTTGCGTTGATGTGAGTTGTATTGAGGCTAGTTGCGTTGAGGCGAATTGCGTTGATGTGAGTTGCGTTGAGGCTAGTTGCGTTGATGTGAGTTGTATTGAGGCGAGTTGCGTTGATGTGAGTTGTATTGAGGCGAGTTGCGTTGATGTGAGTTGTATTGAGGCTAGTTGCGTTGATGTGAGTTGTATTGAGGCTAGTTGCATTGAGGCGAGTTGCGTTGATGTGAGTTGTATTGAGGCGAGTTGCGTTGATGTGAGTTGTATTGAGGCGAGTTGCGTTGATGTGAGTTGCATTGAGGCTAGTTGCATTGAGGCTAGTTGCGTTGATGTGAGTTGTATTGAGGCGAGTTGCGTTGATGTGAGTTGTATTGAGGCTAGTTGCGTTGATGTGAGTTGTATTGAGGCTAGTTGCGTTGATGTGAGTTGTATTGAGGCTAGTTGCGTTGAGGCGAATTGCGTTGATGTGAGTTGTATTGAGGCTAGTTGCGTTGATGTGAGTTGTATTGAGGCGAGTTGCGTTGATGTGAGTTGTATTGAGGCGAGTTGCGTTGATGTGAGTTGTATTGAGGCGAGTTGCGTTGATGTGAGTTGTATTGAGGCGAGTTGCGTTGATGTGAGTTGTATTGAGGCGAGTTGCGTTGATGTGAGTTGTATTGAGGCGAGTTGCGTTGATGTGAGTTGTATTGAGGCGAGTTGCGTTGATGTGAGTTGTATTGAGGCGAGTTGCGTTGATGTGAGTTGTATTGAGGCGAGTTGCGTTGATGTGAGTTGTATTGAGGCGAGTTGCGTTGATGTGAGTTGTATTGAGGCTAGTTGCGTTGATGTGAGTTGTATTGAGGCTAGTTGCGTTGAGGCGAATTGTATTGAGGCGAGTTGCGTTGATATGAGTTGTATTGAGGCGAGTTGCGTTGATGTGAGTTGTATTGAGGCTAGTTGCGTTGATGTGAGTTGTATTGAGGCTAGTTGCGTTGAGGCGAATTGCGTTGATGTGAGTTGCATTGAGGCTAGTTGCGTTGATGTGAGTTGCATTGAGGCTAGTTGCGTTGATGTGAGTTGCATTGAGGCTAGTTGCGTTGATGTGAGTTGTATTGAGGCTAGTTGCGTTGATGTGAGTTGTATTGAGGCTAGTTGCGTTGAGGCGAATTGCGTTGATGTGAGTTGCATTGAGGCTAGTTGCGTTGATGTGAGTTGTATTGAGGCGAGTTGCGTTGATGTGAGTTGTATTGAGGCGAGTTGCGTTGATGTGAGTTGTATTGAGGCTAGTTGCGTTGATGTGAGTTGTATTGAGGCTAGTTGCATTGAGGCGAGTTGCGTTGATGTGAGTTGTATTGAGGCGAGTTGCGTTGATGTGAGTTGTATTGAGGCGAGTTGCGTTGATGTGAGTTGTATTGAGGCTAGTTGCGTTGATGTGAGTTGTATTGAGGCTAGTTGCGTTGATGTGAGTTGTATTGAGGCGAGTTGCGTTGATGTGAGTTGTATTGAGGCGAGTTGCGTTGATGTGAGTTGTATTGAGGCGAGTTGCGTTGATGTGAGTTGTATTGAGGCGAGTTGCGTTGATGTGAGTTGTATTGAGGCTAGTTGCGTTGATGTGAGTTGTATTGAGGCTAGTTGCGTTGAGGCGAATTGCGTTGATGTGAGTTGCATTGAGGCTAGTTGCGTTGATGTGAGTTGTATTGAGGCGAGTTGCGTTGATGTGAGTTGTATTGAGGCGAGTTGCGTTGATGTGAGTTGTATTGAGGCTAGTTGCGTTGATGTGAGTTGTATTGAGGCGAGTTGCGTTGATGTGAGTTGTATTGAGGCTAGTTGCGTTGATGTGAGTTGTATTGAGGCTAGTTGCGTTGATGTGAGTTGTATTGAGGCTAGTTGCGTTGATGTGAGTTGTATTGAGGCGAGTTGCGTTGATGTGAGTTGTATTGAGGCGAGTTGCGTTGATGTGAGTTGTATTGAGGCGAGTTGCGTTGATGTGAGTTGTATTGAGGCGAGTTGCGTTGATGTGAGTTGTATTGAGGCTAGTTGCGTTGATGTGAGTTGTATTGAGGCTAGTTGCGTTGATGTGAGTTGTATTGAGGCGAGTTGCGTTGAGGCGAATTGTATTGAGGCGAGTTGCGTTGATATGAGTTGTATTGAGGCTAGTTGCGTTGATGTGAGTTGTATTGAGGCTAGTTGCGTTGAGGCGAATTGCGTTGATGTGAGTTGCATTGAGGCTAGTTGCGTTGATGTGAGTTGCATTGAGGCTAGTTGCGTTGATGTGAGTTGTATTGAGGCTAGTTGCGTTGATGTGAGTTGTATTGAGGCTAGTTGCGTTGATGTGAGTTGTATTGAGGCTAGTTGCGTTGAGGCGAATTGCGTTGATGTGAGTTGCGTTGAGGCTAGTTGCGTTGATGTGAGTTGTATTGAGGCGAGTTGCGTTGATGTGAGTTGTATTGAGGCGAGTTGCGTTGATGTGAGTTGTATTGAGGCTAGTTGCGTTGATGTGAGTTGTATTGAGGCTAGTTGCATTGAGGCGAGTTGCGTTGATGTGAGTTGTATTGAGGCGAGTTGCGTTGATGTGAGTTGTATTGAGGCGAGTTGCGTTGATGTGAGTTGTATTGAGGCTAGTTGCGTTGATGTGAGTTGTATTGAGGCTAGTTGCGTTGATGTGAGTTGTATTGAGGCGAGTTGCGTTGATGTGAGTTGTATTGAGGCGAGTTGCGTTGAGGCTAGTTGCGTTGAGGCGAATTGCGTTGATGTGAGTTGCATTGAGGCTAGTTGCGTTGATGTGAGTTGCATTGAGGCTAGTTGCGTTGATGTGAGTTGTATTGAGGCTAGTTGCGTTGATGTGAGTTGTATTGAGGCTAGTTGCGTTGATGTGAGTTGTATTGAGGCTAGTTGCGTTGAGGCGAATTGCGTTGATGTGAGTTGCATTGAGGCTAGTTGCGTTGATGTGAGTTGTATTGAGGCGAGTTGCGTTGATGTGAGTTGTATTGAGGCGAGTTGCGTTGATGTGAGTTGTATTGAGGCTAGTTGCGTTGATGTGAGTTGTATTGAGGCTAGTTGCATTGAGGCGAGTTGCGTTGATGTGAGTTGTATTGAGGCGAGTTGCGTTGATGTGAGTTGTATTGAGGCGAGTTGCGTTGATGTGAGTTGTATTGAGGCTAGTTGCGTTGATGTGAGTTGTATTGAGGCTAGTTGCGTTGATGTGAGTTGTATTGAGGCGAGTTGCGTTGATGTGAGTTGTATTGAGGCGAGTTGCGTTGATGTGAGTTGTATTGAGGCGAGTTGCGTTGATGTGAGTTGTATTGAGGCGAGTTGCGTTGATGTGAGTTGTATTGAGGCTAGTTGCGTTGATGTGAGTTGTATTGAGGCTAGTTGCGTTGAGGCGAATTGCGTTGATGTGAGTTGCATTGAGGCTAGTTGCGTTGATGTGAGTTGTATTGAGGCGAGTTGCGTTGATGTGAGTTGTATTGAGGCGAGTTGCGTTGATGTGAGTTGTATTGAGGCTAGTTGCGTTGATGTGAGTTGTATTGAGGCGAGTTGCGTTGATGTGAGTTGTATTGAGGCTAGTTGCGTTGATGTGAGTTGTATTGAGGCTAGTTGCGTTGATGTGAGTTGTATTGAGGCTAGTTGCGTTGATGTGAGTTGTATTGAGGCTAGTTGCGTTGAGGCGAATTGCGTTGATGTGAGTTGCATTGAGGCGAGTTGCGTTGATGTGAGTTGTATTGAGGCTAGTTGCGTTGATGTGAGTTGCGTTGATGTGAGTTGCATTGAGGCGAGTTGCGTTGATGTGAGTTGTATTGAGGCTAGTTGCGTTGATGTGAGTTGTATTGAGGCTAGTTGCGTTGATGTGAGTTGTATTGAGGCTAGTTGCGTTGATGTGAGTTGCGTTGATGTGAGTTGCATTGAGGCTAGTTGCGTTGATGTGAGTTGTATTGAGGCGAGTTGCGTTGATGTGAGTTGTATTGAGGCGAGTTGCGTTGATGTGAGTTGTATTGAGGCGAGTTGCGTTGATGTGAGTTGTATTGAGGCTAGTTGCGTTGATGTGAGTTGTATTGAGGCTAGTTGCGTTGATGTGAGTTGCGTTGATGTGAGTTGCATTGAGGCGAGTTGCGTTGATGTGAGTTGTATTGAGGCTAGTTGCGTTGATGTGAGTTGTATTGAGGCTAGTTGCGTTGAGGCGAATTGCGTTGATGTGAGTTGTATTGAGGCTAGTTGCGTTGATGTGAGTTGCGTTGATGTGAGTTGCATTGAGGCTAGTTGCGTTGATGTGAGTTGTATTGAGGCGAGTTGCGTTGAGGCGAATTGCGTTGATGTGAGTTGCATTGAGGCGAGTTGCGTTGATGTGAGTTGTATTGAGGCTAGTTGCGTTGATGTGAGTTGCATTGAGGCGAGTTGCGTTGATGTGAGTTGTATTGAGGCTAGTTGCGTTGATGTGAGTTGTATTGAGGCTAGTTGCGTTGAGGCGAATTGCGTTGATGTGAGTTGTATTGAGGCTAGTTGCGTTGATGTGAGTTGCGTTGATGTGAGTTGCATTGAGGCTAGTTGCGTTGATGTGAGTTGTATTGAGGCGAGTTGCGTTGATGTGAGTTGTATTGAGGCGAGTTGCGTTGATGTGAGTTGTATTGAGGCTAGTTGCATTGAGGCTAGTTGCGTTGATGTGAGTTGTATTGAGGCTAGTTGCGTTGATGTGAGTTGTATTGAGGCTAGTTGCGTTGATGTGAGTTGCGTTGATGTGAGTTGCATTGAGGCGAGTTGCGTTGATGTGAGTTGTATTGAGGCTAGTTGCGTTGATGTGAGTTGTATTGAGGCTAGTTGCGTTGAGGCGAATTGCGTTGATGTGAGTTGTATTGAGGCTAGTTGCGTTGATGTGAGTTGCGTTGAGTCTAGTTGCATTGAGGCTAGTTGCGTTGATGTGAGTTGTATTGAGGCGAGTTGCGTTGATGTGAGTTGTATTGAGGTGAGTTGCGTTGATGTGAGTTGTATTGAGGCTAGTTGCGTTGATGTGAGTTGTATTGAGGCTAGTTGCGTTGATGTGAGTTGTATTGAGGCGAGTTGCGTTGATGTGAGTTGTATTGAGGCGAGTTGCGTTGATGTGAGTTGTATTGAGGCGAGTTGCGTTGATGTGAGTTGTATTGAGGCGAGTTGCGTTGATGTGAGTTGTATTGAGGCGAGTTGCGTTGATGTGAGTTGTATTGAGGCGAGTTGCGTTGATGTGAGTTGTATTGAGGCGAGTTGCGTTGATGTGAGTTGTATTGAGGCGAGTTGCGTTGATGTGAGTTGTATTGAGGCGAGTTGCGTTGATGTGAGTTGTATTGAGGCTAGTTGCGTTGAGGCGAATTGTATTGAGGCTAGTTGCGTTGAGGCGAATTGTATTGAGGCTAGTTGTATTGAGGCTAGTTGTATTGATGGGATTTGTATTGAGGCTAGTTGTATTGATGGGATTTGTATTGAGGCTAGTTGCATTAATGTGAATTGTGTTAAAGCTGGTTGTCTCGAGGCTGGTCGTGTTGATGTGCATCATTCGTTGGACTACATGGATGATCAGTTTCTTCTCTCTGTTTTTGTTGGGTTTCATTTTGATGGCAAAATAGAGAGTAAGAACATTTGTTGTATGAGCTTCTGTCCTAAAGCTGTGTGTTGGGGGGTCGGTTGTGTGTGTTGAATGAGCTTCTGTCCTAAAGCTGTGTGTTGGGGGGGGGCGGTTGTGTGTGTTGAATGAGCTTCTGTCCTAAAGCTGTGTGTTGGGGGGTCGGTTGTGTGTGTTGAATGAGCTTCTGTCCTAAAGCTGTGTGTTGGGGGGTCGGTTGTGTGTGTTGAATGAGCTTCTGTCCTAAAGCTGTGTGTTGGGGGGTCGGTTGTGTGTGTTGAATGAGCTTCTGTCCTAAAGCTGTGTGTTGGGGGGTCGGTTGTGTGTGTTGAATGAGCTTCTGTCCTAAAGCTGTGTGTTGGGGGGTCGGTTGTGTGTGTTGAATGAGCTTCTGTCCTAAAGCTGTGTGTTGGGGGGTCGGTTGTGTGTGTTGTATGAGCTTCTGTCCTAAAGCTGTGTGTTGGGGGTTCGGTTGTGTGTGTTGAATGAGCTTCTGTCCTAAAGCTGTGTGTTGGGGGGTCGGTTGTGTGTGTTGTATGAGCTTCTGTCCTAAAGCTGTGTGTTGGGGGGTCGGTTGTGTGTGTTGTATGAGCTTCTGTCCTAAAGCTGTGTGTTGGGGGGTCGGTTGTGTGTGTTGTATGAGCTTCTGTCCTAAAGCTGTGTGTTGGGGGGTCGGTTGTGTGTGTTGAATGAGCTTCTGTCCTAAAGCTGTGTGTTGGGGGGTCGGTTGTGTGTGTTGTATGAGCTTCTGTCCTAAAGCTGTGTGTTGGGGGGTCGGTTGTGTGTGTTGAATGAGCTTCTGTCCTAAAGCTGTATGTTGGGGGGTCGGTTGTGTGTGTTGTATGAGCTTCTGTCCTAAAGCTGTGTGTTGGGGGGTCGGTTGTGTGTGTTGAATGAGCTTCTGTCCTAAAGCTGTGTGTTGGGGGGTCGGTTGTGTGTGTTGTATGAGCTTCTGTCCTAAAGCTGTGTGTTGGGGGGTCGGTTGTGTGTGTTGAATGAGCTTCTGTCCTAAAGCTGTGTGTTGGGGGGTCGGTTGTGTGTGTTGTATGAGCTTCTGTCCTAAAGCTGTGTGTTGGGGGGTCGGTTGTGTGTGTTGAATGAGCTTCTGTCCTAAAGCTGTGTGTTGGGGGGTCGGTTGTGTGTGTTTTTATCTGTCCAGTTTGATGCTGTCAGTTAGAACCTTTTGCATGTGAACCAGAACATGCTTCATCACCTGTCTTCATGGTCTACAGGAGTAAATGTCCTAGAGACCTGTCCTGTCCCATCTTCATGTCCTAGAGACAGACCTGTCCTGTCCCATCTTCATGTCCTAGAGACAAAGACCTGTCCTGTCTTCATGGTCTACAGGAGTAAATGTCCTAGAGACCTGCCCTGTCCCATCTTCATGTCCTAGAGACAGACCTGTCCTGTCCCATCTTCATGTCCTAGAGACAAAGACCTGTCCTGTCTTCATGGTCTACAGGAGTAAATGTCCTAGAGACCTGTCCTGTCCCATCTTCATGTCCTAGAGACAGACCTGTCCTGTCCCATCTTCATGTCCTAGAGACAAAGACCTGTCCTGTCTTCATGGTCTACAGGAGTAAATGTCCTAGAGACCTGTCCTGTCCCATCTTCATGTCCTAGAGACAGACCTGTCCTGTCCCATCTTCATGTCCTAGAGACAAAGACCTGTCCTGTCTTCATGGTCTACAGGAGTAAATGTCCTAGAGACCTGTTCTGTCCCATCTTCATGTCCTAGAGACAGACCTGTCCTGTCCCATCTTCATGTCCTAGAGACAAAGACCTGTCCTGTCTTCATGGTCTACAGGAGTAAATGTCCTAGAGACCTGTCCTGTCCCATCTTCATGTCCTAGAGACAGACCTGTCCTGTCCCATCTTCATGTCCTAGAGACAAAGACCTGTCCTGTCTTCATGGTCTACAGGAGTAAATGTCCTAGAGACCTGTCCTGTCCCATCTTCATGTCCTAGAGACAGACCTGTCCTGTCCCATCTTCATGTCCTAGAGACAAAGACCTGTCCTGTCTTCATGGTCTACAGGAGTAAATGTCCTAGAGACCTGTCCTGTCCCATCTTCATGTCCTAGAGACAGACTTGTCCTGTCCCATCTTCATGTCCTAGAGACAAAGACCTGTCCTGTCTTCATGTCCTAGAGACAAAGACCTGTCCTGTCCCATCTTCATGTCCTAGAGACAAAGACCTGTCCTGTCTTCATGGTCTACAGGAGTAAATGTCCTAGAGACCTGTCCTGTCCCATCTTCATGTCCTAGAGACAGACCTGTCCTGTCCCATCTTCATGTCCTAGAGACAAAGACCTGTCCTGTCTTCATGGTCTACAGGAGTAAATGTCCTAGAGACCTGTCCTGTCCCATCTTCATGTCCTAGAGACAGACCTGTCCTGTCCCATCTTCATGTCCTAGAGACAAAGACCTGTCCTGTCTTCATGGTCTACAGGAGTAAATGTCCTAGAGACCTGTCCTGTCCCATCTTCATGTCCTAGAGACAGACTTGTCCTGTCCCATCTTCATGTCCTAGAGACAAAGACCTGTCCTGTCTTCATGTCCTAGAGACAAAGACCTGTCCTGTCCCATCTTCATGTCCTAGAGACAAAGACCTGTCCTGTCTTCATGGTCTACAGGAGTAAATGTCCTAGAGACCTGTCCTGTCCCATCTTCATGTCCTAGAGACAGACTTGTCCTGTCCCATCTTCATGTCCTAGAGACAAAGACCTGTCCTGTCTTTGTGGTCTACAGGAGTTAATGTCCTAGAGACCTGTCCTGTCCCATCTTCATGTCCTAGAGACAAAGACCTGTCCTGTCTTCGTGGTCTACAGGAGTAAATGTTCTAGAGATGGAGGAGGGATAAGTGTGGGTAGAGAGAGAAAAGAAGAGGAGATGGTGTGGGGAGAGAGGAGAGGAGATGGTGTGGGGAGAGAGGAGAGGAGATGGTGTGGGGAGAGAGGAGAGGAGATGGTGTGGGGAGAGAGGAGAGGAGATGGTGTGGGGAGAGAGGAGAGGAGATGGTGTGGGGAGAGAGGAGAGGAGATGGTGTGGGGAGAGAGGAGAGGAGATGGTGTGGGGAGAGAGGAGAGGAGATGGTGTGGGGAGAGAGGAGAGGAGATGGTGTGGGGAGAGAGGAGAGGAGATGGTGTGGGGAGAGAGGAGAGGAGATGGTGTGGGGAGAGAGGAGAGGAGATGGTGTGGGGAGAGAGGAGAGGAGATGGTGTGGGGAGAGAGGAGAGGAGATGGTGTGGGGAGAGAGGAGAGGAGATGGTGTGGGGAGAGAGGAGAGGAGATGGTGTGGGGAGAGAGGAGAGGAGATGGTGTGGGGGAGAGAGGAGAGGAGATGGTGTGGGGGGAGAGAGGAGAGGAGATGGTGTGGGGGGAGAGAGGAGAGGAGATGGTGTGGGGAGAGAGAGGAGAGGAGATGGTGTGGGGAGAGAGAGGAGAGGAGATGGTGTGGGGAGAGAGAGGAGAGGAGATGGTGTGGGGAGAGAGAGGAGAGGAGATGGTGTGGGGAGAGAGAGGAGAGGAGATGGTGTGGGGAGAGAGAGGAGAGGAGATGGTGTGGGGAGAGAGAGGAGAGGAGATGGTGTGGGGAGAGAGAGGAGAGGAGATGGTGTGGGGAGAGAGAGGAGAGGAGATGGTGTGGGGAGAGAGGAGAGGAGATGGTGTGGGGAGAGAGGAGAGGAGATGGTGTGGGGAGAGAGGAGATGGTGTGGGGGGAGAGAGGAGAGGAGATGGTGTGGGGGGAGAGAGGAGAGGAGATGGTGTGGGGAGAGAGAGGAGAGGAGATGGTGTGGGGAGAGAGAGGAGAGGAGATGGTGTGGGGAGAGAGAGGAGAGGAGATGGTGTGGGGAGAGAGAGGAGAGGAGATGGTGTGGGGAGAGAGGAGAGGAGATGGTGTGGGGAGAGAGGAGATGGTGTGTGGGGAGAGAGGAGATGGTGTGGGGGGAGAGAGGAGAGGAGATGGTGTGGGGGGAGAGAGGAGAGGAGATGGTGTGGGGAGAGAGAGGAGAGGAGATGGTGTGGGGAGAGAGAGGAGAGGAGATGGTGTGGGGAGAGAGAGGAGAGGAGATGGTGTGGGGAGAGAGGAGAGGAGATGGTGTGGGGAGAGAGGAGAGGAGATGGTGTGGGGAGAGAGGAGATGGTGTGGGGAGAGAGGAGATGGTGTGGGGAGAGAGGAGATGGTGTGGGGAGAGAGGAGAGGAGATGGTGTGGGGAGAGAAGGAGAGGAGATGGTGTGGGGAGAGAGGAGAGAGATGGAGGAGAGAGGAGAGAGAAGAGGAGATGGTGTGGGGAGAGAGGAGAGAGGAGAGGAGATGGTGTGGGGAGAGAGGAGAGGAGATGGTGTGGGGAGAGAGAAGGAGAGAGAAGAGGAGATGGTGTGGGGAGAGAGAAGGAGAGAGAAGAGGAGATGGTGTGGGGAGAGAGAAGGAGAGAGGAGAGGAAATGGAAGACTGTGGCCCAGTCCCATTTGACCCCTAGTACCTACCCCCCGTTTTCATACTCCAGATGGGGAAGGGTTTAGGGCCTGAATTGGAACAGGGCCCTTTGTAGTGTGCTCATCTCATGACATCATATCCTGCCGTGTGACCTGTGGATGTGTCTGTGACATCATCGTCCTTGTCCAGCCCCAGACCACCCCGTCTGCATTTCAGATGGCACCCTATGTCGGCGTCTGAAAAGTAGTGCACTATAGCAGGAATAGGGTGCTATTTAGGACGCGGACTCCGTCTCTACATCAACACTAATTAATGTCATATGAATGAGTTAATTAACTCTGGTGCCTGTTGAACCTCTCCCCCCACCGTACCGTACTGGACAGCGTTCTAGACAAACTGCATGGGAGGGAAGCTGATAGTTTAGACTGTGTCTGGTGTCTGTTGAACCTCTCCCCCCACCGTACCGTACTGGACAGCGTTCTAGACAAACTGCATGGGAGGGAAGCTGATAGTTTAGACTGTGTCTGGTGTCTGTTGAACCTCTCCCCCCACCGTACCGTACTGGACAGCGTTCTAGACAAACTGCATGGGAGGGAAGCTGATAGTTTAGACTGTGTCTGGTGCCTGTTGAACCTCTCCCCCCACCGTACCGTACTGGACAGCGTTCTAGACAAACTGCATGGGAGGGAAGCTGATAGTTTAGACTGTGTCTGGTGCCTGTTGAACCTCTCCCCCCACCGTACCGTACTGGACAGCGTTCTAGACAAACTGCATGGGAGGGAAGCTGATAGTTTAGACTGTGTCTGGTGCCTGTTGAACCTCTCCCCCCACCGTACCGTACTGGACAGCGTTCTAGACAAACTGCATGGGAGGGAAGCTGATAGTTTAGACTGTGTCTGGTGTGGTTGAAACTCCCAAAAGAGGGACTGAGTTGAGGCAACAGCTGCAACCTAATGGTTCTTCCTCGACCGCTTTAACAAAGGGCCGCTCCTCCTCTTCATCTGTGCTGATCAGGAAAGTCTTGACAGGTGGAAATAATATGGTGGAGGAAACCTTTAGTCTGTATAGCTTTCCCCTGGTCAACACATGGAACCCTGTTCACTAACTAGTGCACTACGGCCCATAGGGCTCTGGTCAAAAGTAGGGCACTATATAGGGAATATGATATAATTTGAAACTAACCGTCTCTATCTCTCTCTCTCTTTCTGTCTCTCTCTTTCTGTCTCTCTCTCTCTTTCTGTCTCTCTCTCTCTTTCTGTCTCTCTCTCTCTTTCTGTCTCTCTCTCTGTCTCTCTGTCTCTGTCTCCGTCTGTCTCTGTGCATGTTGTATTGACCTGTCTTCTCTCTGTCTCTGTCGTATTGACCTGTCCTCTGTCTGTCTCTGTCCATGTTGTATTGCCCTGTCCTCTCTCTCTGTCCATGTTGTATTGCCCTGTCCATGTTGTATTGCCCTGTCCTCTCTCTCTCTGTCCATGTTGTATTGCCCTGTCCTCTCTCTCTGTCCATGTTGTATTGCCCTGTCCACTCTCCCTGTCCATGTTGTATTGCCCTGTTCTCTCTCTCTCTGTCCATGTTGTATTGCCCTGTCCTCTCTCTCTCTGTCCATGTTGTATTGCCCTGTCCTCTCTCTCTCTGTCCATGTTGTATTGCCCTGTCCTCTCTCTCTCTGTCCATGTTGTATTGCCCTGTCCTCTCTCTCTCTGTCCATGTTGTATTGCCCTGTCCTCTCTCTCCCTGTCCATGTTGTATTGCCCTGTCCTCTCTCTCTCTGTCCATGTTGTATTGCCCTGTCCTCTCTCCCTGTCCATGTTGTATTGCCCTGTCCTCTCTCTCTCTGTCCATGTTGTATTGCCCTGTCCTCTCTCTCTCTGTCCATGTTGTATTGTCCTGTCCTCTCTCTCTCTGTCCATGTTGTATTGCCCTGTCCTCTCTCTCCCTGTCCATGTTGTATTGCCCTGTCCTCTCTCTCCCTGTCCATGTTGTATTGCCCTGTCCTCTCTCTCTCTGTCCATGTTGTATTGCCCTGTCCTCTCTCTCTCTGTCCATGTTGTATTGCCCTGTCCATGTTGTATTGCCCTGTCCTCTGTCTGAAGGTTGCTAACCGTAAGCGTTACACGGAGGAGGAGAATGACGATCTGGACGACCAGCGGGCTGCTGACCAGGCCTGGAGCAAACACAAGCTGCTCAACGAGTCTGTCATCGTAGCGCTGTTCCAGGGACAGTTTAAGAGCACAGTTCAGTGTCTCACCTGCCACAGGAAGTCACGCACCTTCGAGACCTTTATGTACCTGTCCCTGCCGCTGGCCTCCACCAACAAGTGTTCCCTGCAGGTAAGACGACACGCGTGTGTACACACACGGCTCCTTCTTCCAAATCAATACCTTTTTTCTGTCCCTTTTTGATATTTTAAGTAGAAATTGGTCGGAAATATAGCATTTTAAAAGCCTGTTATATTAAATTAAGTGCCCATATGGAAAATTCTATAAATATATAATATGTATTTTTTATATGACTAGCTAAAGTGCCACAATTCAGCGTTGTGACATGTCCCTCTGAGCATCCTCTGACTGATTTTAAACCCAGTTCATTTCACCATCATTGTAAAGCCCTGGTTATTCTGTTGCTTTGACAGTCATTTCTGAACATCAGTATTCATTTAATGTGATTCATCTAATACCGTGAAATGTCTGTCCCTCATTTTAAGATTTCTGTCTGATTTTAGGATGAAATGGTCAACCCTGTTATTTTTTAGTTGTAACCTAATGTAGCAGGCGGAAACCCCAGAGTCCCCACACCTGGTTTTCAGGGGGAAGGGAGCCCCATAGTCCCCACACCTGGTTTTCAGGGGGAAGGGAGCCCCAGAGTCCCCACACCTGGTTTTCAGGGGGAAGGGAGCCCCAGAGTCCCCACACCTGGTTTTCAGGGGGAAGGGAGCCCCAGAGTCCCCACACCTGGTTTTCAGGGGGAAGGGAGCCCCAGAGTCCCCACACCTGGTTTTCAGGGGGAAGGGAGCCCCAGAGTCCCCACACCTGGTTTTCAGGGGGAAGGGAGCCCCAGAGTCCCCACACCTGGTTTTCAGGGGGAAGGGAGCCCCAGAGTCCCCACACCTGGTTTTCCGGGGGAAGGGAGCCCCAGAGTCCCCACACCTGGTTTTCAGGGGAAACCCCAGAGTCCCCACACCTGGTTTTCAGTGGGAAGGAAACTGTCTAATCTAACCATGTCTTACTGTGTTCCAGGACTGTCTGAAGCTGTCTAATCTAACCATGTTTTACTGTGTTCCAGGACTGTCTGAAGCTGTCTAATCTAACCATGTCTTACTGTGTTCCAGGACTGTCTGAAGCTGTCTAATCTAACCATGTCTTACTGTGTTCCAGGACTGTCTGAAGCTGTTTTCTAAGGAGGAGAAGCTGACCGACCAGAACAAGGTGTTCTGTCGACACTGTAAAGCTCTCAGAGACTCCATCAAGAAGCTGGAGATCTGGAAGGTCCCGCCCATCATACTGGTCCACCTTAAACGGTACCTATTTACAACACCGTGTGCATTTCAAATGACACGTGATGACCAAGACACACACACACACACACCGATAACAATGTGTATTAACCCCAGTACTACCGTCTCTTGTAGGTTCTCGTACGAGGGCCGTTGGAAGCAGAAGCTGCAGACGGCAGTAGACTTCCCTCTGGAGAATCTAGACCTCAGTCAGTATGTCATCGGACCCAGAGCCAGCCTCAAGAGATACAACCTGTTTGGAGTGTCTGTAAGTACTATTAGCATCTGCCTGGAAACACTGCAGTCAAATACTTTGTTGTGTGTCTTCTGGTCCTGTGTGGCTCCGTTGGTAGACCATGGGTCTGGTAACGACAGGGTCGTGGGTTCCATTCCCCCAGCGGCCACTCATACCAAAATGTATGCCCTCAACAACTACTGTCGCTTTGGATAAAAGCCTTTGGTAAATTACATGCACTATATATACTAAAGTATGTGGACACCCCTTCAAATTGGTGGATTCTGCTATTTCAGCCACACCCGTTGCTGACAGGTGTATAAAATCGAGTACACAGCCACGCAAGCTCCATAGACAAACATTGGCAGTAGAATGGCCTTACTGAAGAGGTCAGTGACTTTCAACGTGGCACCGTCATAGGATGCCACCTTTCCAACAAGAGCTTTCCCGGTCAACTGTAAGTGCTGTTATTGTGAAGTGGAAACGTCTAGGAGCAACAACGGCTCAGCCACGAAGTGGGAGGCCACAAGCTCACAGAACGGGACCGGTGAGTGCTGAAGCACGTAGAACGTAAAAATCGTCTGTCCTCGGTTGCAACACTCACTACCAAGTTCCAAACTGCCTCTGGAAGCAACGTCAGCACAATAACTGTTAGTCGGGAGATTCATGAAAAGGGTTTCCATGGCCGAAACTCGTTCTCTGGAGTAATGAATCACGCTTCACCATCTGGCAGTCCGGCGAACGAATCTGGGTTTGGCGGATGCCAGGAGAACACTACCTGCCCGAATGCACAGTGCCAACTGTAAAGTTTGGTGTAGGAGAAATAATGTTCTGGTGCTGTTTTTCATGGTTCGGCCCCTCAATTCCAGTGAAGAGAAATCTTAACGTTACAGCATACAATGACATTCTAGATGATTCTGTGCTTCCAACTTTGTGGCAACAGTTTGGGGAAGGCCCTTTCATGTTTCAGCATGACAATGCCCCCTTGCACAAAGCGAGGATACAGAAATGGTTTGTCAAGATCTGTGTGGAAGTACTTGACTGGCCTGCACAGAGCCCTGACCTCAACCTCATCGAACACCTTTGGGGTGAATTGGAATGTCGACTGCGAGCCAGACCTAATCGCCCAACATCAGGGCCCGACCTCACTAATGCTATTGAGGTTGAATGGAAGCAGGTCCCCGCAGGAATGTTCCAACATCTATTAGAAAGCATTCCCAGAAGAGTGGAGGCTGTTAGAACAGCAATGTTCCAACATCTATTAGAAAGCCTTCCCAGAAGAGTGGAGGCTGTTATAGCAGCAAAGGGTGAGGACCAACTCCGTATTAATGCCCAGGATTTTGGAATGAGATGTTTGATGAGCAGGTGTCCGCATACTTTTGGTCATGTAGTGTATATTAATGACACATAATTAATCAGTGCTTGACTTATTACAATGGATCCAATGGAGAAAAAAGTCCCCAAACTCCAAGCTTTGAAAGGATTGGACATGTACTTCACCAGGTCTGAAGGAGTTATCAGATTTATTATCTCAATGTTGTGTGATATCTGTTTTGTATGTATGTATGTGTGTATGTATGTGTGTATATACAGTACCAGTCAAACGTTTGGACACACCTACTCATTCAAGGGTTTTTCTTTATTTTTACTATTTTCTACATTGTAGAATAATAGTGAAGACATCAAAACGATGAAATAACACATATGGAATCATGTAGTAACCAAAAAAGTGTTAAACAAATCAAAATATATTTGAGATTCTTCAAAGTAGCCACCCTTTGCCTTGATGACAGCTTTGCACACTCTTTGCATTCTCTCAACCAGCTTCATGAGGAATGATTTTCCAACAGTCTTGAAGGAGTTCCCACATATGCTGACCAGTTGTTGGCTGCTTTTCCTTCACTCTGCGGGTCGACTCATCCCAAACCATCTCAATTGGGTTGAGGTCAGGTGATTGTGGAGGCCAGGTTATCTGATGCAGCACCTCATCACTCTCCTTGATCAAATAGCCCTTACACAGTCTGGAGGTGTGTTGGGTCATTGTCCTGTTGAACATCAATTGATAGTCCCACTAAGCGCAACCCAGATGGGATGGAATATCGCTGCAGAATGCTGTGGTTGACATGCTGGTTAAGTGTGCCTTGAATTCTAAATAAATCACTGTCACCAGCAAAGCACCATCACACCATCTCCTCCATGCTTCACGGTGGGAACCACACATGTGGAGATCATCCGTTCACCTATTCTGCGTCTCACAAAGACTAGGCGGGTGGAACCAAAAATCTCACATTTCTACCCATCAGACCAAAGGACAGATATCCACGGGTCTAATGTCCATTGCTCGTGTTTCTTGGCCCAAGCAAGTCTCTTCTTCTTATAGGTGTCCTTTAGTAGTGGTTTCTTTGCGGCAAAGCTATGAAGGCTTGATTCATGCAGTCTCCTTTGAACAGTTGATGCTGAGATGTCTGTTACTTGAACTCTGTGAAGCATTAATTTGGGCTGCAATCTGAGGCTGGTAACTCTAATGAACTCTGGGTCTTCCTTTCCTGTGGCGGTCTTCATGAGAGCCAGTTTCATCATAGCGCTGCACTTGAAGAAACTGTCAAAGTTCTTCAAATTTGCCGAATTGACTGACCTTCATGTCTTAAAGTAATGATGGACTGTCGTTTCTCTTTGCTTATTTGAGCTGTTCTTGTCATAATATGGACTTGGTCTTTTACCAATTAGAGCTACCTTCTGTATACCACCCCTACCTTGTCACAACACAACTGATTGGCTCAAATGCATTAAGGAGGAAAGAAATTCCACAAATGAACTTTTAATAACAAGACACACCTGTTAATTGAAAGGCATTCCAGGTGACTACCTCATGGAGCTGATTGAGAGAATGCCAAGAGTGTTCAAAGCTGTTATCAAGGCAAATGGTGGCTACTTTGAGGAATATCAAATAGAAAATATATTGTGATTTGTTTAACACTTTTTTTGGTTACTACATGATTCCATATGTGTTATTTCATAGTTTTGATGTCTTCACTATTATTCTACAATGTAGAAAATAGTACAAATAAAGAAAAACCCTAAACTCAGGAGGTGTGTCCAAACGTTTTGACTGGTTGTGTGTGTGTGTGTGTGTGTGTGTGTGTGTGTGTGTGTGTGTGTGTGTGTGTGTGTGTGTGTGTGTGTGTGTGTGTGTGTGTGTGTGTGTGTGTGTGTGTGTGTGTGTAAATGAACAGGCCGTTAACCCTCCTCCCCTCCTGTAACAGAACCATTATGGCGGTCTGGACGGGGGTCACTACACAGCCTACTGTAAGAACGCCATGAAACAGCGCTGGTACAAGTTTGACGACCACGAGGTCTCCGAAATCTCCACCTCCACCGTCAAGTCCTCCGCAGCGTACATCTTCTTCTTCTCCTCCCTGTGAGGGCAGAGCTGCAACACTGCTAGGAGCTATGAGGCTACATAAAGGCTACATAAAGGCTAGCTAACATGCAGGCTGCTTTGACTCCGCTTCCTCTGCTGGTGGGAGAAAGGAACTGAACTGGCGATGTTTTTGTGAACTGAACTGAACTGCCAGGGGTCATACTTGTGGTTTAAACCATTAGTCTAAAATAGCTGCTAGCTTTTTCTCTCAGGCCAACCTGGCCAAATTAGCCACGATGCTAATTAGCCACCACGCTGAGGAAGGCCAGCTAAGCAGATGATTTATATCCGATAACAAATCAACCTATCAGATAACTTAGAGCCACCATCCAATCACATTTGTTCATTAGGTAAATTTGCTTCCAACTGATTGGTTTAATTTGTTACCCATGGTCTAAGTGGAGTGTCCTCAATATATTTGTTGCATGATGCTTCCTTGACTAGGCAAGTGGCATCATAACAAATGACGGTTTTCGCATATATGATCAAGTTCCGTGTTTTTTCTTCTCCATTTAACACACATCCGTGTACTTTTCAATTAACAAAGTAGGAGGATTATATTGTAACTTTGTTATTCATACATTGTAAAAGGCGATGACTCTCGTGGTGTTGTCAAATAGCAGTCATTTACCATCCACTGCTTGTCCGGGGTGGTGGTGTGATCTCCACGGTGATGTTTTCAATACCATTGGGAGCCAGATTTATTTTTAAGGAGGAAAATCATGGTCTAAGCAAAAATTCACTAGTATGTCCACGCAAGGTTTGTAGGTTTTGGATAACTGAACTGGCAAGGTTTGGTGGTTTTGGTAGACTGAACTGACAGAGGTTGATGTGTGGAGAGAGAGGGACATACTGTAGTGTGTGGTGGAAGGGTGGGTTAGTGACTGGGTGGGTTAGTGACTGGGTGGGTTAGCGACTGGGCGGGTTAGCGACTGGGCGGGTTAGCGACTGGGCGGGTTAGCGACTGGGCGGGTTAGCGACTGGGCGGGTTAGCGACTGGGCGGGTTAGCGACTGGGTGTGTGCAGGAAAGGGAGTGACTCAGGCACTCCAATACTTCAACTCATAGAGGACTCAACAGCTGTTAAAACACAACATCTATTCATATTAAACCAGAGAGCAGGGAGAGGGTTCCCTGTTCTAATCACCGCAGCTTAAACCCTGTTCTTAACACAACATCTATTCATATTAAACCAGAGAGCAGGGAGAGGGTTCCCTGTTCTAATCACCGCAGCTTAAAACCCTGTTCTTAACACAGCAACGTTGTAATTCTGCTAGTTCTGGGTTTCAGTTGAGTCTGTGTGGAGTGGACGGACTTCTGTTGGTATACACAGACCTTATTTAAGCTTCCATGTACTGTGAATCTTCTAGTGAAGAGTGACGTACAGGGACGTTTAGTGTGACGTATAGTGACGTTTAGTTAGGACGAGTGACGTACAGGGACGTTTAGTTAGGACGAGTGACGTACAGGGACGTTTAGTTAGGACGAGTGACGTACAGGGACGTTTAGTTAGGACGAGTGACGTACAGGGACGTTTAGTTAGGACGAGTGACGTACAGGGACGTTTAGTGTGACGTACAGTGCCTTTGGAAAGTTTTCAGACCCCTTGACTTTTTCCACATTTTATTACGTTACAGCAAATGTATTCAATTGTTGTTGTTTTTTTCTCATTAATCTACACACAATACCCCATAATGACATCACAATACCCCATAATGACATCACAATACCCCATAATGACAAAGCAAAAACAGGTTTTTATAAATGTTTGCTAATTTATTCAAAATAAAAAAACTGGTATTACATTTACATAAGTATTCAGACCCTTTACTCAGTACTTTGTTGAAGCACCTTTGGCAGCGATTACAGCATCAAGTCTTCTTGGGTATGACGCTACAAGCTTGGCACACCTGTATTTGGGGAGTTTCTCCCATTCTTCTCTGCAGAACCTCTCAAGCTCTGTCAATTTGGATGGGGAGCGTCGGCTCACAGCTTTTTTCAGATCTCTCCAGAGATGTTCAATCAGGTTCAAGTCCGGGCTCTGGCTGTGCCACTCAAGGACATTTAGAGACTTGTCCAAAAGCCACTACTGCGTTGTCTTCGCTGTGTACTTAGGGTCGTTGTCCTGTTGGAAGGTGAACCTTTGCCCCATTCTGAGGTCCTGAATGCTCTGGAACAGGTTTTCATTAAAGATCTCTCTCTACTTTGCTCCGTTTATCTTTGCCTCGATCCTGACTAGTCTCCCAGCCCCTGCCACTGAAAAACATCCCCACAGCATGATGCTGCCACCACCATGCTTCACCATAGGGATGGTGCCAGGTTTCCTCCAGACGTGACACTTGGCATTCAGGCCAGAGAATCTTGTTTCTCATGGTCTGATGAGAAACAAGCAGGCTGTCATGTTGTCTTTTACTGAGGAGTGTCTTCCGTCTGGCCACTCTACCATAAAGGCCTGATTGGTGGTGTGCTACAGAGATGGTTGTCCTTCTGGAAGGTTCTCCCATCTCCACAGAGGAACTCTGGAGCTCTGTCAGAGTGACCATCGGGTTCTTGGTCACCTAAATAAAGTATTTCTGTTTTTTTATTTGTAATAAATTTGCCAAAATGTCTAAACCTGTTTTTGCTTTGTTCTAATAGTGTATTGTGAGTAGATTGCTGTTTTAATTTAATACATTTTAGAATAAGGCTGTACTGTGACAATGTGGGAAAAGGAAAGGGGTCTGAGTACTTTCCAAATGCACTGTATATGGACGTTTAGTTAGGTAGAGGGACTTATCTGTACATACAGTAATATGAACAGCTTTCTACTGATGTTGCACATGAAACACTAAACACATTGTACATGAACATGGTGACGAGGGTGATTCTCCTCTTCTATTTAAACTCATCTCCTTTTATTTTCTCCTTTTGAGAGAAGCAGCTGGCATGATTGATGACTAACTATTTGATAAAGGAGTATTCTAAACTACATACTTAGGCTGTATCCCAAATAGCACCCTATCCCCTATATAGTGCCCTACTTTTGACCAGGGCCCTATTCCCTAAATAGTGCCCTACTTTTGACCAGGGCCCATAGGGTAGTGCACTATTAAGGGAATGGGGTGCACACGTAGCCTTTTGTGACCGATTTGAAAATGGTTGAGCCTGATACTGAGACATAAATCATTAGGCCTAATCAATAATGTCATCTATCAGTGTAATTTTACTACCCTGGAAAATAACCTCTAAAGTGTACACTAGTCTACTGCACTCCCTTGCTAATACAAAAACATGTTTTCATCTAAAATACATTCAATACCAATGTTAAGATCTATAATCTATACATGACTTTACCGTCAATTCCAATGTTAAGATCTATAATCTATACATGACTTTACTGATAATACCAATGTTAAGATCTATAATCAATACGTGACTTTACCTTCAATACCAATGTTAAGATCTATAATCAATACATGACTTTTACCTTCAATACCAATGTTAAGATCTATAATCAATACATGACTTTTACCTTCAATACCAATGTTAAGATCTATAATCAATACATGACTTTTACCTTCAATACCAATGTTAAGATCTATAATCAATACATGACTTTTACCTTCAATACCAATGTTAAGATCTATAATCAATACATGACTTTTACCTTCAATACCAATGTTAAGGAGATCTATAATCTATACGTGACTTTACCTTCAATACCAATGTTAAGATTTATAATCAATACATGAGTACCAATGTTAAGGAGCTCTATAATCTATACATGAGTACCAATGTTAAGGAGCTCTATAATCTATACATGTATAGGTTAAGCCGTATCAGTTAAATAAAGGTACAAATGAAAAAACGACCTCATCTGGTTGTTTTGACGACGTCAGCTGATTATTTGTGAAATGTTGATCTTCTGTTGTCCTTTATTCCAACTTGGTCCTGGAATAAGCACTTATTTTCAAGTGGGGATGTATGTACGCCTGTGATTTTGACATTTTTAAAACATGTCTCGAGCTGAGTTAGACTGTTTTTCTCAATGTGTTGGGCTGTCTGGGGGTCTAGGTTTAAACACAACATTCAGTATGTGGAGGGAGGGAAGGGGACTGGCTGGGGGTCTAGGTTTAAACACAACATTCAGTATGTGGAGGGAAGGAAGGGGACTGGCTGGGGGTCTAGGTTTAAACACAACATTCAGTATGTGGAGGGAGGGAAGGGGACTGGCTGGGGGTCTAGGTTTAAACACAACATTCAGTATGTGGAGGGAGGGAAGGGGACTGGCTGGGGGTCTAGGTTTAAACACAACATTCAGTATGTGGAGGGAAGGAAGGGGACTGGCTGGGGGTCTAGGTTTAAACACAACATTCAGTATGTGGAGGGAAGGAAGGGGACTGGCTGGGGGTCTAGGTTTAAACACAACATTCAGTATGTGGAGGGAGGGGGGCTGGCTGGGGGTCTAGGTTTAAACACAACATTCAGTATGTGGAGGGAAGGAAGGGGACTGGCTGGGGGTCTAGGTTTAAACACAACATTCAGTATGTGGAGGGAAGGGGACTGGCTGGGGGTCTAGGTTTAAACACAACATTCAGTATGTGGAGGGAGGGAAGGGGGCTGGCTGGGGGTCTAGGTTTAAACACAACATTCAGTATGTGGAGGGAGGGAAGGGGGCTGTCTGGGGGTCTAGGTTTAAACACAACATTCAGTATGTGGAGGGAGGGAAGGGGGCTGGCTGGGGGTCTAGGTTTAAACACAACATTCAGTATGTGGAGGGAGGGGGGCTGGCTGGGGGTCTAGGTTTAAACACAACATTCAGTATGTGGAGGGAGGGAAGGGGGCTGGCTGGGGGTCTAGGTTTAAGCACAACATTCAGTATGTGGAGGGAGGGGGGCTGGCTGGGGGTCTAGGTTTAAGCACAATATTCAGTATGTGGAGGGAGGGAAGGGGGCTGGCTGGGGGTCTAGGTTTAAACACAACATTCAGTATGTGGAGGGAGGGAAGGGGGCTGGCTGGGGGTCTAGGTTTAAACACAACATTCAGTATGTGGAGGGAGGGAAGGGGGCCGGCTGGGGGTCTAGGTTTAAGCACAACATTCAGTATGTGGAGGGAGGGAAGGGGGCTGGCTGGGGGTCTAGGTTTAAGCACAACATTCAGTATGTGGAGGGAGGGAAGGGGGCCGGCTGGGGGTCTAGGTTTAAGCACAACATTCAGTATGTGGAGGGAGGGAAGGGGGCTGGCTGGGGGTCTAGGTTGAAACACAACATTCAGTATGTGGAGGGAGGGAAGGGGGCTGGCTGGGGGAGGTTGAGAAGGGAGGGGGTGACAACAGTCCCAAGATTATGTTGCAACATCATAACGGGGCGGCAAGTAGGCCAGTGGTTAGAGCGTTGGACTAGTAACCAGCAGGTAGCCTAGTGGTTAGAGCGTTGGACTAGTAACCAGCAGGTAGCCTAGTGGTTAGAGCGTTGGACTAGTAACCAGCAGGTAGTCTAGTGGTTAGAGCGTTGGACTAGTAACCAGCAGGTAGTCTAGTGGTTAGAGCGTTGGACTAGTAACCAGCAGGTAGCCTAGTGGTTAGAGCGTTGGACTAGTAACCAGCAGGTAGCCTAGTGGTTAGAACGTTGGACTAGTAACCAGTAGGTAGTCTAGTGGTTAGAGCGTTGGACTAGTAACCAGCAGGTAGCCTAGTGGTTAGAACGTTGGACTAGTAACCAGCAGGTAGCCTAGTGGTTAGAACGTTGGACTAGTAACCAGCAGGTAGTCTAGTGGTTAGAACGTTGGACTAGTAACCAGCAGGTAGCCTAGTGGTTAGAGCGTTGGACCTGTAACCAGCAGGTAGCCTAGTGGTTAGAGCGTTGGACTAGTAACCAGCAGGTAGCCTAGTGGTTAGAGCGTTGGACTAGTAACCAGCAGGTAGTCTAGTGGTTAGAGCGTTGGACTAGTAACCAGCAGGTAATCTAGTGGTTAGAGCGTTGGACTAGTAACCAGCAGGTAGCCTAGTGGTTAGAACGTTGGACTAGTAACCAGCAGGTAGTCTAGTGGTTAGAACGTTGGACTAGTAACCAGCAGGTAGCCTAGTGGTTAGAGCGTTGGACTAGTAACCAGCAGGTAGTCTAGTGGTTAGAGCGTTGGACTAGTAACCAGCAGGTCGTCTAGTGGTTAGAGCATTGGACTAGTAACCGAAAGGTTGCAAGATCGAATCCCCGAGCTGACAAGGTAAAAATCTGTCGTTCTGCCCCCTGAACAAGGCAGTTAACCCACTGTTCCCCGGTAGGCCGTCATTGAAAATAAGAATGTGTTCTTAACTGACTTGCCTAGTTCAATAAAGGTTAAATAAACATCAGTCCCAAGATTGTTACATCACAACAGTCCCAAGATTGTTACATCACAACAGTCCCAAGATTGTTACATCACAACAGTCCCAAGATTGTTACATCACAACAGTCCCAAGATTGTTACATCACAACAGTCCCAAGATTGTTACATCACAACAGTCCCAATATTGTTACAGCAGTCCCAAGACTATGTTACAGCATCACCGTGAACATTGGAGCCAAATGATTTCAAGGTTAAAACTCAAATGGCACCCTATTTCCTACTTAGTGCACTACTTTTGACCAGTGCCTTGGCACCTTATTCCCTACATAGTGCACTACTTTTGAACGGAGCCCTTTGGGTGTCTATTGGAACCCTAGGGGGCCAGTTGGGATGCATTCTAAAGATAGATCACTCAAGGTAGGTAGAAGTTGCTTCTTACCACAGATCTAGGATCAGGTAACTTTATCCCAAATCCTAACTGTTACCATAAAGGGAACGTAGATAGATCTGCACCTAGACCAGCATCAACGTCCTCACAGATTGTCTGGAGGAAGCACAAATCACACTTCAGGGCCTGTCTTGTAGTAGGATTGCTGATCCTGGATCAGGTCACCCCTCTCCATATAATCTTATTCATTATTATCCAAAAGGCAAAACTGATCTTAGATCAGCACTCTGAGACACTTAATGAATACTGGCCCAGTAGCCCTCTAGGGGGAGATTAATAGACATCTTAAAAGTGACAAAAATAGAAATCACTTAAAATGTCTCTCTGAAAAGCATTTCCTGCCATGAAATCATTCTAATGTATTTCTTATTTTCTTGTGTTGTATGTTGATTGATTTTCTCATTTTAGTTCATTTCTATGACGTTTCCAATAACACTTGTATTAACCTCAAACATATAAAAATGTAGCTATTTATTAAAATCCTCCAAATAAAGCAGAAAACCTGGTGCTGCATGTCATTATACCTTTCTGCCACTAGATGGCACTAGATCTATTATATTGGTGCCGTCTGGGTCCTAGTAAATATACGTTTGCCATTAAGCAGACACTTTTATCCTAAGTGACTAACAGTCATGCGTGCATACACATTGTTAAGTATGGGTCATCCCGGGATTTGAACCCACTGTCCTGGCCGTTGCAAGCACCATGCTCTTATCAACTGAGCTACAGTGGATCACAGTAGTATCTTCCTAGGTGTAGTTTACCTGGGGTGTATTCAGGGACTGGAAACGGTCTGTGACTGTTGCATGTAGAAATAGAATGAATAGATCTGCCACGATTCCCTATCCTGTCTGAAAGACAATTACTTCTGTTCTACGTGATACATTTCTACCAGGATGTTCTGTAACGTTACATCGTCTGAACAGTTCCATTTGGTGTCTCTGGGTATCCATGGGAACCTGCTTTCATTCACATTTCATTCATGTTGCCGTTGCGTTCATTCATGTTTTATTGAAGAATTACAAAAAACACCCAGAACCCGTTTTCTCTCTGTGGCCCGCACACTCCAGAGGGGTTTCTGATAGTAGCTCCTTCTGTAGGTTGGTCTGTAGTCAAGTCCTGGACCCAGCCCTTCGCCCCAAGCCCTTTGCCCCGAGCCCTTCGCCCCGAGCCCTTCGCCCCGAGCCCTTCGCCCCAAGCCCTTCGCCCCGAGCCCTTCACCCCAAGCCCTTCACCCCAAGCCCTTCGCCCCAAGCCCTTCGCCCCGAGCCCTTCACCCCAAGCCCTTCACCCCAAGTCAGCCTAATTAGGTGGGAGGAAGCGTCACTAAGCCCGTTGGACAGAGAAATGGAGCCATCACCTATCCAATTCCCTCAGATCTGCATGAACAGGGTCTGGGCTAGACTAGGGGCTGGGTTGGCACTTCGTGGACTCTGGGCTCTACCAGTCTGCGTCTTGATCAGAGCCACGGTATGTTTTTGGCCTGTGGTGTGTCAGATATGGGGCATGATGGGTAAGTTGTGCCTGTGGTGGGTCCCAGTTAGAGGATATGATGGGCCTAAAGCCGTGGTAAGTTGGACCGGTGGTGGGTCCCAGTTAGAGGATATGCTGGGCCTAAAGTCGTGGAATTAGTAGTGGCAAAGAGAGCACGGGGTCCTAGTTGGATCCTGGGACTGGGTATGTTTTTGGCCTGTGGTGGGTCAGATCCGGGGTATGGTGGGTCAGATCCGGGGTATGGTGGGTCTGTGGTGGGTCAGATCCAGGGTATGGTGGGTCTGTGGTGGGTCAGATCCGGGGTATGGTGGGTCAGATCCGGGGTATGGTGGGTCTGTGGTGGGTCAGATCCAGGGTATGGGTGGGTCTGTGGTGGGTCAGATCCAGGGTATGGTGGGCAGATCCAGGGTATGGTGGGTCTGTGGTGGGTCAGATCCAGGGTATGGTGGGTCAGATCTGGGTCTGTGGTGGGTCAGATCCGGGGTATGGTGGGTCTGTGGTGGGTCAGATCCGGGGTATGGTGGGTCTGTGGTGGGTCAGATCCAGGGTATGGTGGGTCAGATCTGGGTCAGATCCTGGGTATGTTGGGCCTGTGGTGGGTCAGATCCTGGGTATGGTGGGTCTGTGGTGGGTCAGATCCTGGGTATGTTGGGCCTGTGGTGGGTCAGATCCGGGGTATGTTGGGCCTGTGGTGGGTCAGATCCTGGGTATGGTGGGTCTGTGGTGGGTCAGATCCGGGGTATGTTGGGCCTGTGGTGGGTCAGATCCGGGGTATGGTGGGCCTGTGGTGGGTCAGATCCGGGGTATGTTGGGCCTGTGGTGGGTCAGATCCTGGGTATGTTGGGCCTGTGGTGGGTCAGATCCGGGGTATGGTGGGCCTGTGGTGGGTCAGATCCGGGGTATGGTGGGTCTGTGGTGGGTCAGATCCGGGGTATGGTGGGCCTGTGGTGGGTCAGATCCGGGGTATGGTGGGTCTGTGGTGGGTCAGATCCGGGGTATGGTGGGTCTGTGGTGGGTCAGATCCGGGGTATGTTGGGTCTGTGGTGGGTCAGATCCGGGGTATGTTGGGCCTGTGGTGGGTCAGATCCGGGGTATGTTGGGTCTGTGGTGGGTCAGATCCTGGGTATGTTGGGCCTGTGGTGGGTCAGATCCGGGGTATGTTGGGTCAGATCTGGGTCAGATCCGGGGTATGTTGGGCCTGTGGTGGGTCAGATCCTGGGTATGTTGGGTCAGATCTGGGTCAGATCCGGGGTATGGTGGGTCTGTGGTGGGTCAGATCCTGGGTATGTTGGGTCAGATCCTGGGTATGGTGGGTCTGTGGTGGGTCAGATCCTGGGTATGTTGGGTCAGATCTGGGTCAGATCCTGGGTATGGTGGGTCTGTGGTGGGTCAGATCCTGGGTATGTTGGGTCAGATCTGGGTCAGATCCTGGGTATGGTGGGTCTGTGGTGGGTCAGATCCGGGGTATGTTGGGCCTGTGGTGGGTCAGATCCGGGGTATGTTGGGCCTGTGGTGGGTCAGATCCTGGGTATGTTGGGTCAGATCTGGGTCAGATCCTGGGTATGTTGGGCCTGTGGTGGGTCAGATCCAGGGTATGGTGGGTCTGTGGTGGGTCAGATCCTGGGTATGGTGGGTCAGATCTGGGTCAGATCCGGGGTATGTTGGGCCTGTGGTGGGTCAGATCCGGGGTATGGTGGGCCTGTGGTGGGTCAGATCCTGGGTATGTTGGGTCTGTGGTGGGTCAGATCCGGGGTATGGTGGGTCTGTGGTGGGTCAGATCCGGGGTATGGTGGGTCTGTGGTGGGTCAGATCCGGGGTATGTTGGGTCTGTGGTGGGTCAGATCCGGGGTATGTTGGGCCTGTGGTGGGTCAGATCCGGGGTATGTTGGGTCTGTGGTGGGTCAGATCCTGGGTATGTTGGGCCTGTGGTGGGTCAGATCCGGGGTATGTTGGGTCAGATCTGGGTCAGATCCGGGGTATGTTGGGCCTGTGGTGGGTCAGATCCTGGGTATGTTGGGTCAGATCTGGGTCAGATCCGGGGTATGGTGGGTCTGTGGTGGGTCAGATCCTGGGTATGTTGGGTCAGATCTGGGTCAGATCCTGGGTATGGTGGGTCTGTGGTGGGTCAGATCCTGGGTATGTTGGGTCAGATCTGGGTCAGATCCTGGGTATGGTGGGTCTGTGGTGGGTCAGATCCTGGGTATGTTGGGTCAGATCTGGGTCAGATCCTGGGTATGGTGGGTCTGTGTTGGGTCAGATCCGGGGTATGTTGGGCCTGTGGTGGGTCAGATCCGGGGTATGTTGTGCCTGTGGTGGGTCAGATCCTGGGTATGTTGGGTCAGAACTGGGTCAGATCCTGGGTATGTTGGGCCTGTGGTGGGTCAGATCCAGGGTATGGTGGGTCTGTGGTGGGTCAGATCCTGGGTATGGTGGGTCAGATCTGGGTCAGATCCGGGGTATGTTGGGCCTGTGGTGGGTCAGATCCGGGGTATGGTGGGCCTGTGGTGGGTCAGATCCTGGGTATGTTGGGTCTGTGGTGGGTCAGATCCGGGGTATGTTGGGTCTGTGGTGGGTCAGATCCTGGGTATGTTGGGTCTGTGGTGGGTCAGATCCGGGGTATGTTGGGTCTGTGGTGGGTCAGATCCGGGGTATGGTGGGCCTGTGGTGGGTCAGATCCTGGGTATGTTGGGTCTGTGGTGGGTCAGATCCTGGGTATGTTGCGTCTGTGGTGGGTCAGATCCTGGGTATGTTGGGCCTGTGGTGGGTCAGATCCTGGGTATGGTGGGCCTGTGGTGGGTTAGATCCGGGGTATGGTGGGCCTGTGGTGGGTCAGATCCGGGGTATGTTGGGCCTGTGGTGGGTCAGATCCTGGGTATGGTGGGCCTGTGGTGGGTCAGATCCTGGGTATGGTGGGTCTGTGGTGGGTCAGATCCTGGGTATGTTGGGCCTGTGGTGGGTCAGATCCAGGGTATGGTGGGTCAGATCTGGGTCAGATCCTGGGTGTGGTGGGTCTGTGGTGGGTCAGATCCGGGGTATGTTGGGCCTGTGGTGGGTCAGATCCGGGGTATGTTGGGCCTGTGGTGGGTCAGATCCTGGGTATGGTGGGTCTGTGGTGGGTCAGATCCGGGGTATGTTGGGCCTGTGGTGGGTCAGATCCGGGGTATGTTGGGCCTGTGGTGGGTCAGATCCGGGGTATGGTGGGTCTGTGGTGGGTCAGATCCTGGGTATGTTGGGCCTGTGGTGGGTCAGATCCAGGGTATGGTGGGTCAGATCTGGGTCAGATCCTGGGTATGTTGGGCCTGTGGAAGGGCTGACGGCTGTACAGCAGGATGTAGGTGTTAGGAGACTGCACCAAGAAGTCCTCGACCTCGCTCACGGCCGTGTCGTCAAAGTGGTGCCAGCTGCTGGACAGGGGACTGTGGCACAGGGCCGTGTAGTGACCCATGTCCAGGTCTCCTGTGTGGTTCTGGACGGGGGGGTGAAGACACACACCGATGGATTCATGTGTTCATGGTTGGCTGTCTGTTTTTCCAGACAGGAGCATCAGGTGTGTGTATATGTGTTCACATGTGTAGGTGCATGCGTGTCTTTCTGTGTGGGTGGGTGTATCACAGGAGGCTGGTGGCTCATTAACTGGGGAGGACAAGATTGTGGTAATGGCTGGAGTGAAATTGGTGGAATGGTATCAAATACACATTTCCATGAGTTTGATGCCATTCTATTTGCTCCGTTCCAGTCATTATAATGAGCTGTCCTCCCCTCAGTGTGTGTGTGTGTGTGTGTGTGTGTGTGTGTGTGTGTGTGTGTGTGTGTGTGTGTGTGTGTGTGTGTGTGTGTGTGTGTGTGTGTGTGTGTGTGTGTGTGTGTGTGTGTGTGTGTGTGTGTGTGTGTGTGTGTGTGCAGAAACTCACCACCACTGCGTAGAGAGAGTAGCTGGTGTGATTGGCTGAGGGGCTGGACAGGAAGGGGGTTAGGTCTAAACTGTCCAATGAGAACAACACGTTGGTCCTCAACTTCCTCTTCTCACTTCCATGGCAACCAAAACTGTAATGTCACACAGGTTGTGTTATTTCTACAGGTTTGTCTCATTGAGATGCATGACAGCAGCAGCAGAGATGAAGCTGATTTCTAATGAGGTGTTACCTTATTACTGTCATTGACCTCTAGTTAGGGGTTACATGGACCTCTAGTTAGGGGTTACATGGACCTCTAGTTAGGGGTTACATGGACCTCTAGTTAGGGGTTACATGGACCTCTAGTTAGGGGTTACATGGACCTCTAGTTAGTGTTACATTGACCTCTAGTTAGGGGTTACATGGACCTCTAGTTAGGGGTTACATGGACCTCTAGTCAGGGGTTACATGGACCTCTAGTTAGTGTTACATTGACCTCTAGTTAGGGGTTACATGGACCTCTAGTTAGGGGTTACATGGACCTCTAGTTAGTGTTACATTGACCTCTAGTTAGGGGTTACATGGACCTCTAGTTAGTGTTACATTGACCTCTAGTTAGGGGTTACATGGACCTCTAGTTAGTGTTACATGGACCTCTAGTTAGGGGTTACATGGACCTCTAGTTAGGGGTTGCATAGACCTCTAGTTAGGGGTTACATGGACCTCTAGTTAGGGGTTACATGGACCTCTAGTTAGGGGTTACATGGACCTCTAGTTAGGGGTTACATGGACCTCTAGTTAGGGGTTACATGGACCTCTAGTTAGGGGTTACATGGACCTCTAGTTAGGGTTACATGGACCTCTAGTTAGGGGTTACATGGACCTCTAGTTAGGGGTTACATGGACCTCTAGTTAGGGGTTACATGGACCTCTAGTTAGGGTTACATTGACCTCTAGTTAGGGTTACATTGACCTCTAGTTAGGGTTACAGGGACCTCTAGTTAGGGTTACACTGACCTAGTTAGGGTTACAGGGACCTCTAGTTAGGGTTACAGGGACCTCTAGTTAGGGGTTACAGGGACCTCTAGTTAGGGGTTACAGGGACCTCTAGTTAGGGTTACAGTGATCTCTAGTTAGGGTTACAGGGACCTCTAGTTAGGGGTTACATGGACCTCTAGTTAGGGGTTACATGGATCTCTAGTTAGGGGTTACATGGATCTCTAGTTAGGGGTTACAGGGACCTCTAGTTAGGGGTTACAGGGACCTCTAGTTAGGGGTTACATGGACCTCTAGTTAGGGGTTACATGGACCTCTAGTTAGGGGTTACATGGACCTCTAGTTAGGGGTTACATGGACCTCTAGTTAGGGGTTACATGGACCTCTAGTTAGGGGTTACATGGACCTCTAGTTAGGGGTTACAGGGACCTCTAGTTAGGGGTTACATGGACCTCTAGTTAGGGGTTACAGGGACCTCTAGTTAGGGTTACAGGGACCTCTAGTTAGGGTTACGGTCACGTGTGCTGATAGCAAGGCAAAAAGCTTGGGTTGGAGCCTCGCTATGAGCCGAATAAGGAGGAAGCTGTACTATGGGGGCGGCAGGTAGCCTAGTGGTTAGAGCGTTGGGCCAGTAACCGAAAGGTAGCCTAGTGGTTCGAGCGTTGGGCCAGTAACCGAAAGGTAGCCTAGTGGTTAGAGCGTTGGGCCAGTAACCGAAAGGTAGCCTAGTGGTTAAAGCGTTGGGCCAGTAACCGAAAGGTAGCCTAGTGGTTAGAGCGTTGGGCCAGTAACTGAAAGGTAGCCTAGTGGTTAGAGCGTTGGGCCAGTAGCCAGTAGGTAGCCCAGTGGTTAGAGCGTTGGGCCAGTAACCGAAAGGTAGCCTAGTGGTTAGAGCGTTGGGCCAGTAACCGAAAGGTAGCCTAGAGGTTAGAGCGTTGGGCCAGTAACCGAAAGGTAGCCTAGTGGTTAGAGCATTGGGCCAGTAACCGAAAGGTAGCCTAGAGGTTAGAGCGTTGGGCCAGTAACCGAAAGGTAGCCTAGTGGTTAGAGCGTTGGGCCAGTAACCGAAAGGTTGCTGGATCGAATCCCCGAGGTTACAAGGTAAAAATCTGTCGTTCTGAGCCAGGCAGGTCCTCGGGCGCCGAAGACGTGGATGTTGATTATGGCAGCCCCCCCGCACCTCTCTGATTCAGAGGGGTTGGGTTAAATGCGGAAGACACATTTCAGTTGAATGCATTCAGTTGTACAACTGACTAGGTATCCCTCTTTCCCACTAAGCAAGCAGCGTGACGTCCTTTACATTAGCACCAATAGCTCTGTACTCTAGCACGGCCATCTAGCGTGGGGAGAGATGGGTTGGCAGCTACCCACCGTTTGAGGTGCAGCACCAGTATCTCAGGTGGTTTGGCCATGCTGGTGAGGACAGCTGTGTCTCTCTTCACTCCACACTCTGGACACAACTTCTGATCTCCACACGTCAACGTACTCTGCTGGAAGAACAGCGACAGGCAGTCCTACAGGAGGGGGAGAAGAGAGACGTGTGGTTGCTGGCTAGTCTGTATGTTTGTATGTGTTTAGTCTGTATGTGCTTAGTCTGTATGTCTGTATTTGTTTAGTCTGTATGTGCTTAGTCTGTATGTCTGTATGTGCTTAGTCTGTATGTCTGTATTTGTTTAGTCTGTATGTGCTTAGTCTGTATGTCTGTATTTGTTTAGTCTGTATGTGTTTAGTCTGTGTGTTTGTATGTGTTTAGTCTGTATGTGTTTAGTCTGTATGTGTTTAGTTTGTATGTGATTAGTCTGTGTGTGTTTAGTCTGTGTGTGTTTAGTCAGTGTGTTTGTATGTGTTTAGTCTGTATGTGATTAGTCTGTATGTGTTTAGTCTGTATGTTTGTATGTGTTTAGTCTGTGTGTGTTTAGTCTGTATGTTTGTATGTGTTTAGTCTGAATGTGTTTAGTCTGTGTGTGTTTAGTCTGTATGTTTGTATGTGTTTAGTCTGAATGTGGTTGGTCTGTATGTGTTTAGTCTGTATGTGTTTAGTCTGTATGTTTGTATGTGTTTAGTCTGTATGTGTTTAGTCTGTATGTGCTTAGTCTGTATGTCTGTATTTGTTTAGTCTGTATGTGCTTAGTCTGTATGTCTGTATTTGTTTAGTCTGTATGTGTTTAGTCTGTATGTGTTTAGTCTGTATGTGTTTAGTCTGTATGTGTTTAGTCTGTGTGTGTTTAGTCTGTATGTCTGTATGTGTTTAGTCTGAATGTGGTTAGTCTATGTGTTTAGTCTGAATGTGATTAGTCTGTATGTGTTTAGTCTGTATGTGTTTAGTCTGTATGTGTTTAGTCTGTATGTGTTTAGTCTGTATGTCTGTATGTGTTTAGTCTGAATGTGGTTAGTCTATGTGTTTAGTCTGAATGTGTTTAGTCTGTATGTGTTTAGTCTGTATGTCTGTATGTGGTTAGTCTGTATGTGGTTAGTCTGTATGTGTTTAGTCTGTATGTGTTTAGTCTGTATGTGTTTAGTCTGTATGTGGTTAGTCTGTATGTGTTTAGTCTGTGTGTTTGTATGTGTTTAGTCTATATGTGGTTAGTCTGTATGTGTTTAGTCTGTATGTGGTTAGTCTGTATGTGTTTAGTCTGTATGTGTTTAGTCTGTATGTGGTTAGTCTGTATGTGGTTAGTCTGTATGTGTTTAGTCTGTATGTGTTTAGTCTGTGTGTGTTTAGTCTGTATGTTTGTATGTGTTTAGTCTGTATGTGTTTAGTCTGTATGTTTGTATGTGTTTAGTCTGTATGTGGTTAGTCTGTATGTGGTTAGTCTGTATGTGGTTAGTCTGTATGTGTTTAGTCTGTATGTGTTTAGTCTGTATGTGTTTAGTCTATATGTGTTTAGTCTATATGTGTTTAGTCTATATGTGTTTAGTCTGTATGTGTTTAGTCTGTATGTGTTTAGTCTGTGTGTGTTTAGTCTGTATGTTTGTATGTGTTTAGTCTGAATGTGTTTAGTCTGTGTGTGTTTAGTCTGTATGTTTGTATGTGTTTAGTCTGAATGTGGTTGGTCTGTATGTGTTTAGTCTGTATGTGTTTAGTCTGTATGTTTGTATGTGTTTAGTCTGTATGTGTTTAGTCTGTATGTGCTTAGTCTGTATGTCTGTATTTGTTTAGTCTGTATGTGCTTAGTCTGTATGTCTGTATTTGTTTAGTCTGTATGTGTTTAGTCTGTATGTGTTTAGTCTGTATGTGTTTAGTCTGTATGTGTTTAGTCTGTGTGTGTTTAGTCTGTATGTCTGTATGTGTTTAGTCTGAATGTGGTTAGTCTATGTGTTTAGTCTGAATGTGATTAGTCTGTATGTGTTTAGTCTGTATGTGTTTAGTCTGTATGTGTTTAGTCTGTATGTGTTTAGTCTGTATGTCTGTATGTGTTTAGTCTGAATGTGGTTAGTCTATGTGTTTAGTCTGAATGTGTTTAGTCTGTATGTGTTTAGTCTGTATGTCTGTATGTGGTTAGTCTGTATGTGGTTAGTCTGTATGTGTTTAGTCTGTATGTGTTTAGTCTGTATGTGGTTAGTCTGTATGTGTTTAGTCTGTGTGTTTGTATGTGTTTAGTCTATATGTGGTTAGTCTGTATGTGTTTAGTCTGTATGTGGTTAGTCTGTATGTGTTTAGTCTGTATGTGTTTAGTCTGTATGTGGTTAGTCTGTATGTGGTTAGTCTGTATGTGTTTAGTCTGTATGTGTTTAGTCTGTGTGTGTTTAGTCTGTATGTTTGTATGTGTTTAGTCTGTATGTGTTTAGTCTGTATGTTTGTATGTGTTTAGTCTGTATGTGGTTAGTCTGTATGTGGTTAGTCTGTATGTGGTTAGTCTGTATGTGGTTAGTCTGTATGTGTTTAGTCTGTATGTGTTTAGTCTATATGTGTTTAGTCTATATGTGTTTAGTCTATATGTGTTTAGTCTGTATGTGTTTAGTCTGTATGTGCTTAGTCTGTATGTCTGTATTTGTTTAGTCTGTATGTGTTTAGTCTGTATGTGTTTAGTCTGTATGTGGTTAGTTGTACCTGTAGGGAGCACTTGTATGAGTCAAGTGGTATAGGCAGAGACAGGATGGTGAAGACCTGGTTGCTGTGAGAGTGTCCGTCGCAGCGCAGACACAGCATCTGGTAGCTGAGTTGTCCCTCGAAGAGACGTGTCACCACCGTAGAATCCCCCGCCGCTGGCGCCGAGCTGAGCGACTTCCTGCCCAGACACAACCGCTGGGAAGAACGTGTCTGACGCCTCTCCCCCTTCTGTAGCAAGGGAATCATACATGCACACACACATTGTAGAATAACAGTGAAGACATCAAAACTATGAAATAACACATATGGAATCATGTAGTAACCAAAAAAAGTGTTTAACAAATAAAAATATATTTGAGATTTTTCAAAGTAGCCACCCTTTGCCTTGATGACAGCTTTGTACACTCTTGGCATTCTCTCAACCAGCTTCATGAGGTAGTCACCTGGAATGCATTTCAATTAACAGGTGTGTCTTGTTAAAAGTTCAGTTGTGGAATTTCTTTCCTCAATGCATTTGAGCCAATCAGTTGTGTTGTGACAATGTAGGGGTGGTATACAGAAGATAGCCCTATTTGGTAAAAGACAAAGTCCATATTATGGCAGGAACAGCTCAAATAAGCAAAGAGAAACGAGTCCATCATTAATTTAAGACATGAAGGTCAGTCAACATCTTAAGAACTTTGAAAGTTTCTTCAAGTGCAATTGCAAAAACCATCAAGTGCTATGATTTAATTGGCTCTCATGAGGACTGCCACAGGAAAGGAAGACCCAGAGTTACCTCCGCTGCAGAGGATAAGTTTATTCGAGAATCAGGCCTTCATGGTCGAATTGATTTGATTTGAATTGCTGCAAAGAAACCCCTACTAAAGGACACCGATAAGAAGAAGAGACTTGCTTGAACCAAGAAACAAGCAATAGACATTAGACCGGTGGAAATCTGTCCTTTTGGTTTGATGAGTCCAAATTTCAGATTTTTGATTCCAACCGCCGTGTCTTTGTGAAACTGAAGAGGGTTAAATCAAGGCCTTATACCTTTTTAAAGGGTTAATAAATGATGTTATGATAAGCTATTCTCTTCGGGAGACCTCTGTGTTAAAACCTGTTTTTGAGTGTTGTGACCTTCAGACACTATCAGAAGGTGTCTATGTTCAGACTCCTCCTGTCTGGATCCCAGCGTGGTTATCTGGTTCTCTGAGAACACAAGGCTGCCACAGACCTGATGAAACCAGCCACCTGACAGAAGATGCTTTCACTCGTTCACCTTGTTATGACCCTATACTTGTAATGAAAGGTCAAGTTTCGGTCAAACCCACTTCTGGGTTTTTACTTGCTGATAAGATGGTTCCTGCTGTCAGGGGAGGTTAGATTTATTAAAATGTTGTTGCCAGGGAAACTCACGCATGGAGGACTGGGAGAGGCTATATGAGTTACAGGATGTCTTAGACATTTTGCAGAACTTGGGGAGAACTATCCTATACTGTTATACTGTACTGCGAGTATTTTAATACTCAAACAAAAAGTCTGTGTTTCCTTTCCATTACTAATGTATGTTTGATAATTATATAGACCTGATCATTTGTTGAAGAAATTGACTAAAAAAACGCAGAGTAGGTGAACAGATGAAATCTCTGCATGTGTAGTTCCCACTGTGAAGCATGGAGGAGGTGGTGTGGGGGTGCTTTGCTGGTGATGCTGTCTGTGATTTATTCAAGGCACACTTAACCAGCATGGCTACCACAGGATTCTGCAGCGATACGCCATCCCATCTGGTTTGCGCTTAGTGGGATCATTTGTTTTTCAACAGGACAATAACCCAACACACCTCCAGGCTGTGTAAGGGCTATTTGACCAAGAAAGAGAGTGATGGAGTGCTGCATCAGATGACCTGGCCTCTACAATCCCCCGACCTCAATCCAATTGAGATGGTTTGGGATGAGTTGGACTGCAGAGTGAAAGAATAGCAGCCAACAAGTGCTCTGCATATGTGGGAACTCCTTCAAGACTGTTGGAAAAGCATTCCTTATGAAACTGGTTGAGAGAATGCCAAGAGTGTACAAAGCTGTCATAAAGGCAAAGGATGGCTACTTTGAAGAATATAAAATATAAAATACTTTTTTGGTTACTACGTGATTCCATGTGTTATTTCATAGTTTTGATGTCTTCACTATTATTCTACAATGTAGAAAATAGTAAAAATAAAGAAAAACCCTTGAATTAGTAGGTATGTTCAAACTTTTGACTGGTACTGTATACACACACACACACACACACACACACACACACACACACACACACACACACACATGTACACACAAACAGAGACACACACACAAAGGAGAAACACACTGTCTGAATAGCAAATCAGCCCCTAGCCCTCATCGCCTAGACACTTATCCCCTAGATACGTATCCCCTATCCACTAGACACTTATCCCCTAGACACCTATCTCCTAGACCCTTATCCCCTGGACACGTATCCCCTAGACACTTATCCACCATCGCCTAGACACTTATCCCCTAGATACGTATCCCCTATCCACTAGACACTTATCCCCTAGACACCTTTCCCCTATCCCCTAGACCCTCATCCCCTAGACACTTATCCCCTGACACTTATCCCCTGGACACGTATCCCCTGACACTTATCCCCTATCCCCTAGACACTTATCCCCTGACACTTATCCCCTATCCCCTGGACACGTATCCCCTGACACTTATCCCCTATCCCCTGGACACTTATCCCCTGGACACGTATCCCCTGACACTTATCCCCTATCCCCTGGACACGTATCCCCTGACACCTATCCCCTAGACACTTATCCCCTGGACACTTATCCCCTAGACACTTATCCCCTAGACACTTATCCCCTAGACACTTATCCCCTGACACTTATCCCCTGGACACTTATCCCCTATCCCCTAGACACTTATCCCCTAACACTTATCCCCTAACACTTATCCCCTAGACACTTATCCCCTATCCAATAGGTTTTGAGGAGCAGGGAATCAAGAAAGACAATGAGGCAGAGCCTTTGACCGTGTGGAAGGAGTCGTGTGGTGGCAGGATTGTGTGTGTGTGTGTGTGTGTGTGTGTGTGTGTGTGTGTGTGTGTGTGTGTGTGTGTGTGTGTGTGTGTGTGTGTGTGTGTGTGTGTGTGTGTGTGTGTACATTCTTGAGGTCGTCATGCAGGGCGTTGAGCAGGAGGAGGAGTAGCTCCTGGGCGTCCTGCTGTGATTGGTTGTTGAACTGGGGGTGCAGGGAGGAGACCAAGGCCCTCACCTTCTCTGGGGAGGTGAAGCTGGTACCCCCCTGACCCTGCCACACCTCCTGGAGGAGGTGCACAAACACCCCCGCTACAGGACTGTTACGCCTGGAGGAGGAGGGGGAAGAGGAGGAGAACGGAGGAGGAGGGAGAATAGTGGCATGGGAGGGAGGAGGAGGAGAGGGGAGGAGGAGGGGGAAGAGGGAGAGGAGGAGGGAGAATAGTGGCATGGGAGGGAGGAGGAGGAGGAGAGGCATTGGAGGATGTAAGTTTCCCCCCATCTAATGTAAAGTGCTTGGAGTACCTGGTTAAAAAGTACTATACAAAATCTAAGACAGACAGACAGACAGACAGACAGGGTCTTACTTGGCCAGCTGGGAGCGTTTGTGTGAGCTGAGGAGGTGTTCCACCAACGGCACAGTGGAGAAGAGACACTGCAGCACAGCGTTCATGTAGCAGGAGTTACCACTGTTAACCAGACCACACACCCCCGCCAGCCGCCTGTCCTCTCTCTTCCCCTGCTCCCCCCTCACCCCACATCCTGAGCTACAGTCCCACTCCTCCATGGGCATCACCTGACCCTGAACACCGCTGGGATTGGCTGCACTGGTGACCAATGAGAAGAGACAGAGAGAAAGAGGTGAAAAAAGGTCAGTGCTGTAGCAGGCAGGTGTCAAGGCTGTGTGCTGAAAAACCTGGGTGGTGAAGTTCAGGGCTTGTGGTGCTCCTTTAAATGTCTTTTGCCTCTTTTCACTTCCCGTTTTGGGAGATTGAGTAGATACATGCCTGTCTGGTTGTGCTCCTTAAGGTGTCGTCATGCCAGAGACAGCAGAACCAGACAGGCTGAGGACAAAATGGATGGTCTCTTGGACAATGGTTTCTTCATTCTCTTAGGCTGAGTCCCAAATAGCACCCTATTTCCTATTTAGTGCACTACTTTTGACCAGGGCCTCTGCTCGTAATTAGTGCACTAAATAAGGAATAGGGTGTCATTTGGGTCTCAATCTTAGGCTTGCGGAATTATCTAACCATGTCGACTAGGTGCAGTCAACACTGTCCACTCACACAGACTCACACTAACACATGCATGACTCAGACTCACCTTCAGACAGACAGACTAACCCTCCGACAGACAGACTGACTGACTGACTGACTGACTGACTGACTGACTGACTGACTGACTGACTGACTGACCCTCAGACAGACTAACCCTCAGACAGACAGACAGGCAGACTAACCCACAGACAGACAGACAGACAGACAGACAGACAGACAGACAGACAGACAGACAGACAGACAGACTAACCCTCAGTCAGACAGACAGACAGACAGACTGACCCTCAGACAGACTAACCCTCAGACAGACTAACCCTCAGAGACAGACACAGACAGACAGACAGACAGACAGACAGACTGACTGACTGACTGACTGACTGACTGACTGACTGACTGACTGACTGACTGACTGACTGACTGACTGACTGACTGGGACCTGACTGACTGACTGGGACCTGACTGACTGGGACCTGACTGACTGACTGACTGGGACCTGACTGACTGACTGGGACCTGACTGGGACCTGACTGGGACCTGACTGACTGACTGACTGACTGACTGACTGACTGACTGACTGGGACCTGACTGACTGACTGACTGACTGGGACCTGACTGACTGACTGGGACCTGACTGACTGGGACCTGACTGACTGACTGACTGGGACCTGACTGACTGACTGACTGACTGGGACCTGACTGGGACCTGACTGACTGACTGGGACCTGACTGGGACCTGACTGACTGACTGACTGACTGACTGACTGACTGGGACCTGACTGGGACCTGACTGACTGACTGACTGGGACCTGACTGACTGACTGACTGGGACCTGACTGACTGACTGACTGACTGGGACCTGACTGGGACCTGACTGACTGACTGACTGGGACCTGACTGACTGACTGACTGACTGGGACCTGACTGACTGACTGACTGACTGACTGACTGACTGACTGACTGACTGACTGACTGACTGGGACCTGACTGACTGACTGACTGACTGGGACCTGACTGACTGACTGACTGACTGACTGGGACCTGACTGACTGACTGACTGACTGACTGGGACCTGACTGACTGACTGACAGGGACCTGACTGACTGACTGACTGACTGGCTGGGACCTGACTGACTGGGACCTGACTGACTGACTTACTGACTGGGACCTGACTGACTGACTGACTGACTGACTGGCTGGGACCTGACTGACTGGGACCTGACTGACTGACTTACTGACTGGGACCTGACTGACTGACTGACTGATAGGGACCTGACTGACTGACTGACTGACTGACAGGGACCTGACTGACTGACTGACTGACTGGGACCTGGGACTCATCTCAACTGTCTTAACTGTGCCTCTCTGCTGTGTGCCTCTTTCTCCCACTGCTGGGAGTCTGAGACAGTGTTCTGAACTACTCTCAATTCAGACAGATACTTGTGTGTGTGTGTGTGTGTGTGTGTGTGTGTGTGTGTGTGTGTGTGTGTGTGTGTGTGTGTGTGTGTGTGTGTGTGTGTGTGTGTGTGTGTGTGTGTGTGTGTGTTTGAGAGAGAACTCAGCTAGAAGACAATGTCTTAGCAACCCATCAACACTGACATCAAGCACGGTCTCTTGTGTCTGTCATGTTTTATCATGATCATGCTGTACATCTTCAAACTGCTGTGTACTGGAAACACTAACAATAACACACTTGTCATTCCCAGGCATTTTGCTGAGAAGGTGAATAGGCTAACACCTTGTCTGTCTGGATAGTCAAAGCTATTTAGTTTAAAACAGTTTATTAAAGCAGTCAGTTCTGACCTGACGTGAACTCACCTCCCATTGGAATCATCCATGTAGCTTCATGGCTTGTAGAGAAGACTTCCCTCTGATACACATGACATCATAGTAATCTAAGGCCTCTGTTGGTTTGTCCAGGTTCTATATATGACATCATAGTAATCTAAGGCCTCTGTTGGTTTGTCCAGGTTCTATATATGACATCATAGTAATCTAAGGCCTCCAAGGCCACTGTTGGGTTGTCCAGGTTCTATACTCTATATGACATCATAGAAATCTAATCTCTAACACAAAACCAACGTTGTTATTTTCTTGTATTTGATGGGTTTTCTGATCAATTAGATAAATCAACTATTAATTGATTGCTGTTGAATCTAATTGTCTGTCTGCTATCTGCTTTGGCAACATTGCTGACATAACTGATGAAAGTACAGCAAAGCAGGACATCATTCAAAAGGAGAGGCAGAGAGAAACAGGCTAACAATATCTGGTGCTGAGGAGGGAGGAGCACCATGGCTATTTTATATCCAGCAACAGCAGGCAAGTCGTCGTGACAACAATCACCCACACAGTGTTCTCTCTGGCACGGCAGCCAGGGACGTCACAATTACCCACAAGCCTCCAGCACAGCCAGCTCTGCTCTGTTACATAAACCCAATGCAGTTTTCATGGTCCCAAATTGTCTTTGTACTGCACTACCAGGGCCCAAAGGGCACTATTTAGAGCACAGGGTGCCATTTGGGACGCAGACCATGGCCAGTTATCCACACCAGGCAGAGTAGAATATGTTAATGCATAGAGTACAAAGCTGTTAGCCTCACTCAGCTCCTAAGTAGAGGCTACAGATACAATGTGTGCTTCCTCTCTCTCTAAATGTTATTGGTCACGTACACGTGATTAGCAGGTTTTATTGCGGGTGTAGCGAAATGCTTGTGCTTCTATCTCCGACAGTGCAGTAATATCTAACAAATTACACAACATATACCCAATACACACAAATCTAAGTAGGAATCAATTAAGAGTATATACATATGGATGAGCGATGTCAGACCGGAACGGACAAAGATACAGTAGAATAGTATAGAAAACAGTATATACATATGAGATGAGTAATGCCAGATATGTAAACATTATTAAAGTGACTAAGATACAGTAGAATAGTATAGAATCCAGTATATACATATAAGGTGAGTAATGCCAGATATGTAAACATTATTAAAGTGACTAGTGTTCCATTCCTTAAAGTGGCCATTCTAGTCTATGCCTATAGGCAACAGCATCTAATGTGCTAGTGATGGCTGTTTAACATCTTGATGACCTTGAGATAAAAACTGTTTTTCAGTCTCTCTGTCCCAGGTTTGATGCACCTGTACTGACCTCGCCTTCTGGATGATAGCGGGGTGAACAGGCAGTGGCTCAGGTGGTTGATGTCCTTGATTATCTTTTTGGCCTTCCTGTGACATCAGGTGCTGTAGGTGTCCTGGAGGATGGGTAGTTTGCCCCCGGTAATACGTTGGGCAGACCGCACCACCCTCTGGAGAGCCCTGCGGTTGCAGGCGGTGCAGTTGCCGTACCAGGCGGTGATAGGCTACGGTCTAATGATTCTGAAGTGATTCAGTCTGTTCTGTTCTGCATGGTACCCACACAGTGACAGACTGGGACAAAATAAACGGACGATAATTTCCGTCATCTAGACTATCTCACGTAGGAGGAGGCCTTAATGCAGCCATGGAACACACCTACACAGTTTGTCCTCGGAAATGCCGCTCGTTCTGCCAAGGTACCACAGTTGCAGGGACTACAGTTGTGTATAAGCCATATGATTGGTATATAGGCCTGCTGCTCTGGTTTGGTGCGAGCATGGAACATGAGGAAAGGAACAGATGGAACTGATTGGCCACCTATCTGTTTTGATCTCTCCTTTCTTTTCAATAGTGGTTAGTTTTCCATGACTGTATCATGCCAGAGCCTGCAGACATGTCCACAGCAATGAATCATTAATCTACCACAGATCTAGGATCAGTGTGCCTGCTCTACCATAGATCTAGGATCAGCTTGTCTGCTCTACCATAGATCTAGGATCAGCTTGTCTGCTCTACCACGGATCTAGGATCAGCTTGTCTGCTCTACCACGGATCTAGGATCAGCTTGTCTGCTCTACCACATATCTAGGATCAGCTTTCCTGCTCTACCACAGATCTAGGATCAGCTTTCCTGCTCTACCACAGATCGAGGATCAGCTTGCCTGCTCTACCACAGATCGAGGATCAGCTTGCCTGCTCTACCATAGATCTAGGATCAGCTTGCCTGCTCTACCATAGATCTAGGATCAGCTTGCCTGCTCTAACATAGATCTAGGATCAGCTTGCCTGGATGGATTTTGGGAAACGCTGCCCTAAGGAATGGCTTGGGGAACACAGCTCCAGTTTAGAAGACCATCATTCAACATGAATGACAGCTAGTCAGAATACAGAACTAATCAAAGTATATTTTCTGGCTCAGTAATGTGTTTCCACGCAGACACACAGGGGACTGCATAGCATTCCATCAAGACAGGAAGTTCCATGAGAGAGTGGAACATTTTTGATGAAACTGTTTTTCTTTATGTGATTACATTATGGCTCTAGTGTAGTTTATACCCTGGTGACAATTCATCTTCTAACAGATACGTAAAGTACGTGCTGTAGCAACAACAGAACATGTAGAGAGGAGCATGCCGAGCTTGTTCAGAGTGTGGGAACATGCTATGATGTGTGTGTGTGTGACCCCTGAGTTATATACATTATGTTGTTCTCTCTGTCTCTCTCTCTCTCAATTTTTCAATTCAAGGGGCTTTATTGGCATGGGAAACATATGTTAACATTTCCAAAGCAAGTGAAATGGATAAACAAAAATGAAATAAACAATAAAAAGTGAACAGTAAATATTACACTCACACAAGTTCCAAAAGAATGAAGACATTTCAAATGTCATATTATGTCTATATACATTGTTGTAACAATGTGCAAATAGTTAAAGTACAAAAGGGAAAATAAATAAGCATAAATATGAGTTGTGTTTGTTCTTAACTGGTTGACCTTTTCTTGTGGCAACAGGTCACAAATCTTGAAGCTGTGATGGCACACTGTGGTATTTCACCCAGTAGATATGGGAGTTTATCAAAATTGCGTTTGTTTTCAAATTCTTTGTGGATCTGTGTATTCTGAGGGAAATATGTGTCTCTAATATATGTGGCAGAAGGTTAGGAAGTGCAGCTCAGTTTCCACCTCATTTTGTTGGCAGTGTGCACATAGCCTGTCTTCTCTTGAGAGCCAGGTCTGCCTACGGCGACCTTTCTCAATAGCAAGGCTATGCTCACTGAATCTATACATAGTCAAAGCTTTCCTTAATTTAGGGTCAGTCAGAGTAGTCAGGTATTCTGCCACTGTGTACTCTCTGTTTAGGGCCAAATCGCATTCTAGTTTGCTCTGTTTTTTTGTAAATTCTTTCCAATGTGTCAAGTAATTATGTTTTTGTTTTCTGATGATTTGGTTGGGTCTAATTGTGTTGCTGTCCTGGGGCTCTGTGGGGTCTGTCTGTCTTGTAAACAGAGCCCCAGGACCAGCTTGTTTAGGGGACTCTCCTCCAGGTTCATCTCTCTGTAGGTGATGGCTTTGTTATGGAAGGTTTGGGAATCACTTCCTTTCATGTGGTTGTAGAATTTAACATCTCTTTTCTGGATTTTGATAATTAGCTGGTATCGGCCTAATTCTGCATGCATTATTTGGTGATTTACCTTATACGAGGAGGATATTTTTGCATTTAGTATCAATTTGGTTTTTGTCACATCGGGTTCTTGGTCACTTCCCTGACTAAGGCCCTTCTCCCCCGATTGCTCAGTTTGGCCGGGTGGCCAGGTCTCAGAAGAGTCTTGATGGTTCCAACCTCCTTCCATTTAAGAATGATGGAGGCCATTGTGTTCTTGGGGACCTTCAATGCTGCAGAAATGTTTTGCTACCCTTCCCCAGATTTGTGACTCGACACAATCCTGTCTCAGCACACCACAGACAATTCCTTCCACCTCATGGCTTGGTTTTTGCTCTTACTGACAACTGTGGGTCCTTACATAGCCAAGTGTGTGCCTTTCCAAATTATGTCCAATCAATTGAATTTACCACAGGTGGACTCCAATCAAGTTTTAGAAATATCTCAAGGATGATCATTGAAACAGGATGCATCTGAGCTCAATTTCAAGTCTCATAGCAAAGGGTCTGAATACTTATGTGAATAAGGTATTTCAGTTTTTTTTCTAAAAACCTGTTTTTGCTTTGTCATTATTGGGTATAAAATATTTTTTTATCCTTTTAAGAATAAGGCTGTAACATAACAAAATGTGGAAAAAGTCAAGAGGTCTCAAAACTTTCCGAATGCACTGTATGTTGAAGAGGGTGGGGCTCAAGCTGCATCCCTGTCTCACCCCACGGCCCCGAGGAAAGAAATCTGTGTGTTTATTGCCAATTTTAACTGCATACTTGTTTGTGTACATTAATATTATAATTATGCTTTCCCCCCAACACCGCTTTCCGTCAATTTGTATAGCAGACCTTGCCAAATTGAGTCAAAAGCTTTTTTGAAATCAACAAAGCATGAAAAGACTTTGCTTTTGCTTTGTTTGTTTGTCAGTAAGGGTGTATACGTGGTCTGTCGCACAATATTTTAGTGAGAAGACAATTTGACATTTGCTGAGGACATTGTTTTCACTGAGGAATGTTGGAGTCTGCTGTTGATGATACTGCAGAGGATTTATCAGAGATTGCTGCTAATGCATATTCCACTTTTGTGGATTGGGGTGGGATCAGGCCTTGGATCCAAATATTAGGGAATATGTCAGAGCTGAGGATAATGTTGAAAAGATTAAGAATAGCCCATTTGAATTTGTGGTCTGGATATTTTATAATTTTGTTTAGTATAACACAGGGTTTGGAGGGTTTGTATTTTGTCCTCTATTTCAGACAATGTAATTGGAGAATCCAGTGGGTTCTGGTAGTCTTTAATAGCTGATTATAAGTTTTGTACATTATCATGCATATGTTTTTGCTCTTGTTTCTTTGCTATATGGCTAAAAACGTTGGAGAAATGGTTCATCCATACATCTCTATTTTGGATAGATACAGTTGAAGTCGGAGTCATTAAAACTTATTTTTACACCACTCCACAAATTTCTTGTTAACAAACTATAGTTTTGGCAAGTCGGTTAGGACATCTACTTTATGCATGACACAAGTAATTTTTCCAACAATTGTTTACAGACAGATTATTTCACTCTATCGCAATTCCAGTTGGTCAGAGGTTAACAAACACTAAATTGACTGTGCCTTTAAACAGCTTGGAAAATTCCAGAAAATTATGTCATGGCTTTAGAAGCTTCTGATAGGCTAATTGACATCATTTGAGTCAATTGGAGATGTACCTCTGGATGTATTTCAAGGCCTACCTTCAAACTCAGTGCCTCTTTGCTTGACATCATGGGAAAATCTAAAGAAATCAGCCAAGACCTCAGAAAAAAAATTGTAGACCTCCACAAGAACACTACAGTACAGCCAAGCTATCCATTTAGTTCCAGAACACTACAGTACAGCCAAGCTATCCATTTAGTTCCAGAACACTACAATACAGGCAAGCTATCCATTTAGTTCCAGAACACTACTGTACAGGCAAGCTATCCATTTAGTTCCAGAACACTACAGTAAAGGCAAGCTATCCATTTAGTTCCAGAACACTACAATACAGGCAAGCTATCAATTTAGTTCCAGAACACTACAATACAGGCAAGCTATCCATTTAGTTCCAGAACACTACAGTACAGCCAAGCTATCCATTTAGTTCCAGAACACTACAATACAGGAAAGCTATCCATTTAGTTCCAGAACACTACTGTACAGGCAAGCTATCCATTTAGTTCCAGAACACTACAGTAAAGGCAAGCTATCCATTTAGTTCCAGAACACTACAATACAGGCAAGCTATCCATTTAGTTCCAGAACACTACAGTAAAGGCAAGCTATCCATTTAGTTCCAGAACACTACAATACAGGCAAGCTATCCATTTAGTTCCAGAACACTACAGTACAGGCAAGCTATCCATTTAGTTCCAGAACACTACAATACAGGCAAGCTATCCATTTAGTTCCAGAACACTACAGTACAGGCAAGCTATCCATTTATCAACAGATATATATTTTTTAATGAACATTTCTGTAAAAGTGCTAGATTTTGCCAGCTGACTAGTTTTCTTCTGTAGTCCATGGGCAGATAGATAACATTTAAGGAAGCATCATAAACATTTCACATTATGAAGACAGATAAATGTGTACTAAGGGCTCAAGTCAGAGATTGATGTCAAAGTGAGACTTGGAGATAAGTCAGAATTCTGCTCTTAGGTTATCCATGTAAGATTTTAGTAACCAAATGTCCTCCTACTTTGGCCACATCCTACCTGCACTCAGCCCATTGGAGTTATTTTAGCCCCTTACTAGAAGGAAGTCTTAGCTGCCATTTCCACCTGGCGAGAAACAGACATTGAATATCCCTTTGAGCATGGTGAAGTTAACTAAAGCAATTCACTTTTTGTCCTGAATATAAAGCCTTATGTTTAGGGCAAATCCAATACAACACATTACGGAGTAATACTCTCCATATTTTCAAGCATAGTGGTGGCTGCATCATGTTATGGGTATGCTTGCAAGGACTGGGAAGTTTTTCAGGATGAAAAAGAAACTGAATGGAGCTAAGCACAGGCAAAAATGCTAGAGGAAAACCTGGTTCAGTCTGCTTTCCACAATGTGAGATGAATTCACCTTTCAGCAGGACAATAACCTAAAAAACAAGGCTGAATCTAAACTGGACTTGCTTAACAAAAAGACATTGAATATTCCTGAGTGGCAGTTTAGACATAAATCTACTTGAAAATCTATAGCAAGACCATAAAATGGTTGTCTAGCAATGATCAACAACCAATTTGACAGAGCTTGAAGAAATTTGAAAATAATATGTGCCAATGTTGCTTAATCCAGGTGTGAAATTAAAAGGTCTAAGAGACTCACTCAGAAAGACTCACAGCTGTAATCGCAGCCAAAGCTGCTTCTACAAAGCGTTGACTCAGGGATGTGAATACTTATGTAAATTAGATAGAATCCTGAATGAATTGTGAATAAAGAGTGAGAATCCTGAATGAATTGTGAATAAAGAGAGGGTCAAAAGGTCAGACTTAAGTCATTATTGGTCATCTTCTTCAAGGGTGTCAAGTTCAGAACCCCACTGTAAATGACAGCCAATTCAGGACACATTTCATTTACAACCCTGGATATGAAACGGGTCAGACCGAAACTCTCAGGCTGAACGTGGGCCAGACTGAAACAGGAGGCAGTGGTAAATATATGGCTCTGCCTAGCAGGCTAGCACCCGTAAACCATTCAAGTGTAGACTGATGAGTTGTTACTATAACAACAAAGGAGGAACAGCCAGTACTATGCCAGTGTTCCGGAACTGTTAGGCCAAGTGGGAATAGGTGTTGTAACTGCAGTCATAAGCCCAGGCATACCAACAGTGATACATTAACCCAGTCCTAGTGAGGTGTTGGGTAGAGTGCTGGTAAACCAACAGTGATACATTAACCCAGTCCTAGTGAGGTGTTGGGTAGAGTGCTGGTATACCAACAGTGATACATTAACCCAGTCCTAGTGAGGTGTTGGGTAGAGTGCTGGTATACCAACAGTGATACATTAACCCAGTCCTAGTGAGGTGTTGGGTAGAGTGCTGGTATCTGCTGGTATAGATCAGGGCCCGAGGGGGTAGACGGAGTCAACGTGCATCCCAAATGGCATCATGTTCCCTTGGCCCATAAGGCTCTGGTCTAAAAGTAGTGCACCATACAGGGAACAGGGTGCAGAGCTACATGTAGCTGTTGGTTCAGTGGCTGGGTGTAAAAGGTGCGTCCATGTTGCTGTGCAATAAAACCAGTCTACTGGGACATTGTAAAACTGGACCCTACAATAGGGGACTGCAGTCAGCACTTTACACACAGGAGACAGGAGAGGGAGGCGAGAGAGAGAGATGGGAGACAGAAGAGGGAGGAGAGAGAGAGAGAAGGGAGGCGAGAGAGAGAAGGGAGACAGAAGAGGGAGGCGAGAGAGAAGGGAGACAGGAGAGGGAGGCGAGAGAGAGAGATGGGAGACAGAAGAGGGAGGAGAGAGAGAGAGAAGGGAGGCGAGAGAGAGAAGGGAGACAGAAGAGGGAGGCGAGAGAGAAGGGAAACAGGATAGGGAGGAGAGAAAGAGAAGGGAGACAGGAGAGAGAAGGGAGGAGAGAAGGGAGACAGGAGACAGGAGAGGGAGGAGAGAGGAGACAGGAGAGGATGCATGAAGATGTGTTTGTCCATAGCGCTTTTTCAACAGTTGTCCTTGAAACAAATGGTTTCAAATCCTTTCTAAAACAGAGACGAAAGAAAAAGACAGTATTGTTTGCTGGTCATGTTTATTAAATGAGATATTTCATAGAACAGGGGAACCGATTATTACAAAATGGAGAGGCAGCTTTAAGGCAAAAACTAATGTCCTCATGTTGTACATGCTACACCTTCAGAACTTAATCGCATCATGCTTGGAAACTTAAATATGTAATAAAAACACAATTAAATGTAATGATGTACACCATTAACTTCGTTTTAATGTACCTCCTGTTTCTTCCATGCACACGATTTTAACAATTTACATTAAAAAAAAATTAAGACTTAGGTGCTTCTCATGAAGCAACCCCCCCCCCAAAAAATAGAATGCACCTATAAATAAAAATAATGACAAATGATTGAAAATGGAAAGCTTCTATAACTTAAACAGATTAATTCATTATTAACTTGCATCCTACCATAACTAATGAGTCACCATAGTGACAGTGAAAAATGGGATGTCCTTCCATCTAACTCCCCCGTTCCTCTCGTCCAACGCCTCGGTGTCCAGAACAGTTACATTGAAATAACACGTTGTCCCGTTCAAATAAATATCTGCTAGAAATAAATAATGGAAACACGACTGTCAAATGTCAAAACAGAAGAGAAGGTCACTATGTCAATGCAATGTGTGTGGTGTATGGTAGTGTGTGTGTGTGGTGTGTATGAGAATGATAGTGTGTGTGTGTGTGTATGAGGATGGTAGTGTGTGTGTGTGTGTGGTGTGTATGGTAGTGTGTGTGTGTGTGTGGTGTGTATGGTAGTGTGTGTGTGTGTGTGGTGTGTATGGTAGTGTGTGTGTGTGGTGTGTATGAGGATGGTAGTGTGTGTGTGTGTGTGTATGAGGATGGTAGTGTGTGTGTGTGGTGTGTATGGTAGTGTGTGTGTGTGGTGTGTATGGTAGTGTGTGTGTGTGGTGTGTATGGTAGTGTGTGTGTGGTGTGTGTATGAGGATGGTAGCGTGTGTGTGTGTGGTGTGTATGAGGATGGTAGTGTGTGTGTGGTGTGTGTGTATGAGGATGGTAGTGTGTGTGTGGTGTGTGTGTATGAGGATGGTAGCGTGTGTGTGGTGTGTGTGTATGAGGATGGTAGTGCGTGTGTGTGGTGTGTATGAGGATGGTAGTGTGTGTGTGGTGTGTGTGTATGAGGATGGTAGCGTGTGTGTGGTGTGTGTATGAGGATGGTAGCGTGTGTGTGGTGTGTGTATGAGGATGGTAGCGTGTGTGTGTGTGGTGTGTATGAGGATGGTAGTGTGTGTGTGGTGTGTGTGTGTGTGTGGTGTGTGTGTATGAGGATGGTAGTGTGTGTGTGGTGTGTGTGTGTGTGTTGTGTGTGTGTATGAGGATGGTAGTGTGTGTGTGGTGTGTGTGTAAAGCACTAGTGTGGCTTCGAATGTCTCTCGCTGCTGTTACCTTGAGGTAGATAACACATTTACAAAAGGTCCAGGTGTAATGGTTCGCTGCTGGCATCATGTGTCAAAACAATTACAGTATGACATGAGGGGGTTTCAGGAAGCCTCTTTTGGGAAATTATACAGAAATAAATTAAACACTTGGTAAAAATAATTAAAGTACATTTTCAAATAAAACGTTTATTTTTAAGAAAAGACTGTCTCCCCCCTCCCTAGTGAAAAGACCTACAGCGATGGTGATGTCAGTATGACTACGTCTCCCACAATACACCTCTCTCCTTTAGTACACAATGCCCTCCATCTTCTCACATTGGACCTGTTAAGATATTTATCCTTCCCATGGAGATATAGAGATCATTACTTGGAAATAACCTGTCTTTGCATGGACATTTCCATTGAGGGCTTCCACCATTTTAAAGTATTGAACTGGGTGGGGATTCCTATGGGTTGGGAGCGATCAGCTGATGAGCTGAGCATTGTCTTCTTCAAATTGGTTTGCCTAGTTTGTAAATGGCTTTAAGCAATATGACCACCATCTAGTGGCCACAATAAATTAATAACACGATTTGGTTCAAGACTCGAAGACTGCAGGTGGTGGTAAGTCACCAATATTAGCGTTACACTCTTCAAACATCAAAAGAAGAAGAAAATATACTACTTTAAAATGGAGATAGCCTCAATGGCCCTGGCCATGCTGTCACAGACACCAGAATGGCCCTGGCCATGCTGTCACAGACACCAGAATGGCCCTGGCCATGCTGTCACAGACACCAGAATGGCCCTGGCCATGCTGTCACAGACACCAGAATGGCCCTGGCCATGCTGTCACAGACACCAGAATGGCCCTGGCCATGCTGTCACAGACACCAGAATGGCCCTGGCCATGCTGTCACAGACACCAGAATGGCCCTGGCCATGCTGTCACAGACACCAGAATGGCCCTGGCCATGCTGTCACAGACACCAGAATGGCCATGGCCATGCTGTCACAGACACCAGAATGGCCCTGGCCATGCTGTCACAGACACCAGAATGGCCCTGGCCATGCTGTCACAGACACCAGAATGGCACAGATACAAAGCTGTGATTTCTATACATCTCTTCCTGCGTTGACCACATCACTGATCTGAGACGGTCAGATTGGTTTAAGTAATAGGGTGCAAACTTTCCTTTCACTTATTCAGCCAGGTCTCAGATCAGTGATGAGCTCAGGGGAAGGCTGCAGGATGAACAGTTCTGCTAGCATAGCACCACTTCTCATATCCCTCGATTATCTCCTATCCAATTCTCCACCTCTCTTCCCCATTCCTCCTCTCCTTTAGTCTACAGTACTCAGTGTGCAGTGTAAATGCTGCCAGTTTGTGGATGCTGAGGGATAATTGGGGAGATCAACTCAGGTAGGCCCAGTGAACCCAGAGGTAATAACTCTGACGTTTGATCTGTTAGCAACTTTCAACCCAGTCTATTTTACCTTTAACTCCTACAACTAAAAAAAATAATACAAAATAAAAGTGTATATTTTAAAAAGGAGCCATACGATAAGGTATGAAATGATTCAAGTAAAATAACATTACTATCATAATGAAATAAAATACAAGGACAACAGAACAGAACCAGCCTAGAGATCTTGCACTGTGAGGAGCATGGTATCGTTTATGTTTCTAATTCAGATGCTTGAAGAAGCTGCTGTAGGTTGTGTGGGCGATCTGAGGAGAGCACTTGACCGTGGAGGGAGCGAGGGAGGCCTGGATGGATTTGACCGTGGAGGGAGCGAGGGAGGCCTGGATGGATTTGAGCGGCACTTCGGTCGTAGCATCGAACCCCGGCAGCGCCAGAGAGTCCAGCTGCATGTTAAACATGATTTCTCCGCTCCGCGCCAGGAAGCCCCCCTCGTCCCGTTCCCTCTCCCCTCCCACATCCGAGGGCTCGGGTTCTGGGGTGTCGGCGCTAGCAACACTCTCCCCGCTGTCCTCGTCCTTCCTGCTGAACAGTCTGTCCAGGTAGCTGGTGTAGGAGCTGTCCTTCTGGAGCTGCTCCTCTTTCCCAACGTCCCAGCGCCCCGCCCCGTCCATCAGACACCCACCTCTCCGCTCCTCCACCCTCTCCCCCCCTCCGAAGCTCTCCCAGGGGTGTGCGGGACGCGCCCCAGACCCAGCGGTCCCCACGGTGATGCTGACCTGAGCAAAGTTGACCAGACACTTCTCCTCCTTCTCCTGGCTGATGGTTTTGGACATGGAGCCTGACCGCGGAGCCTCCAGCTGGGACACAGACGAGTTGAGCTCGTTCAGGAGGCCCACCTCGTTCAGGAGGCCCACCTCGCTCAGGAGGCCCACCTCGCTCAGGAGGCCCACTTCCACCTCGCTCAGGAGGCCCACGTCCCCCAGGAGTCCCACGTCGCTGGGCTCAGTTCGCAGGCTCAGTTTGATGGTGCCGGCGATGAAGGAGTCAAAGTCAAAGCCTTGATTCTGTTGAGTAGTCTGGGTCTGGTTCTTCTCTTGCTGGGAGTCCTTCTCCACGGGGCCCTTCTCTACCTGTAGAACCATCTGAGCCTTCACAAGGCCGTTCTTCTCACACTTGCTCTTCTGGGCCTTGTGCTCCTTGTCTCTGCCTGCAGCCTGGGCCTGTTTCTCTCTACTCTGCTGCTCCTTCCAGTTGGACAGATCTATAATGAGTTTGGGCTCGTAGTAGTGGTTGACCTCGCTGTCCCTCCAGATCAGATTATCCAGGTAGGATGGAGACGCCACCTTGTAGTTACAGGTGTGGGAACACTCCAGGTCACAGTACTTGTTCTCGTGGTGAAGGTCCAAGTGTTCGTCATCGGGGTCGGGCCACGAGCGTTCGGGAGTGAAGAGGGAGGAGTAGCCGTAGGAAGGATCGTCCAGGAACTCCCGGTCTCCGTCTGCATACTTACGAGGGTCCACCTGGAGGGACAGGGGTTAGGGTGGTGACTTGAGGAAGGTGTGTGTGTGTGTGTGTGTGTGTGTGTGTGTGTGTGTGTTTCTCTCCGTACCTGGACCTCCTCCTCGTCAGTTTGGTCAGACAGAGCCCGAGGGTCCACCTGTACCTCGTCAGTGTCCAGAGTGCTGTGGGTGTGGAGGTGCCAGTCCCCTTCAGAAAGCTGGCTGTCACGGTACCTGATGGCAGGAGGGAGATAAAGGGTTAAGACAACCCAAGCACAAACCCCTGTGTTTGACATCCACAGTAAAGAAACCCTCTTCTATAACTAGCTAGCTATGGAACCCAGTTGTAAGTATGTATGTAGAATACAGTATGTCTCCATGTACCTGTCCCAGGTGTGGCTGTGACCCTGGTCCATCAGTAAGATATCATCCACCTCATCCTCTATGTGGAAGGGGTGCAGGGAGACGGGTTCGTCCAGGGGGAAGGAGTAGTCAGACATGTAGGGGTGGGCTAGGGCTTCTTCTGCTGTCAGACGGTCCATGGGGTTAAAGGTCAGGATCTTTTGCAGAAAATCCAGGGCTGGAAGGGAAGAGGAACATTTACCATGGTGCAGTGTGGCATGTATGGGGCTTTACAATATGGTATAGAATAGGAGTGTGTTAGTTTGTGTGTGTTCACCTGGTGGTATGATGTCAGGCATCAGTTTGTCCAGTGTGTGTGTTTACGTCACGAGTGTGAATGTGTGTCTACACTCACCCTGTGGGCTGACGTCGGGCAGTAGCTTGGCCAGTGGGTTGTGTGGCTGGGACATGTCACTGTGTATGAAGACGGGGATAACACTGTGTAACTCCTGCCTGTCCTCTTCTCTCAGCACAGGGATGGACTCCAGGATCAGCTGCATCTGCTCCAGCTCATGTGCTCCTGCAGAACACCGGTTCAAAACAGGGTTAAAAACACAGGACACGGGTTATTACAGGATAACACAGGGTTTGTTTACACCCAACTGTCGGATCACCAACTCAGTGGCCTTGTGGTTAGTGTCCACCGTGAGATTGAAAGGTTGGGATGTGTAGTATCCTTAAAGTCTTCTTAGAGTTATGACTCATGAGACTTAAGTACGGTTTAGTATTTAATTGTAACTTAGAATTACATTCTCTAATGCACCTGGCTTAAGCTACCTGAAGCTTTCTTAATCATAGTTATATAGGCAGACATAGGAAATAGCTACGGATAGCGGGAAGCAAACCTATTGGTAAACATAAATATACCAGGTTACTACAGGACGGTTTGATCCCTGGTCGAGTGAGTGATACCAAAGACTCTAAAAATAGGACCTGATGCTTCTCTGTCTGTTCACTAAGCACAAGATTCAGTCAGTTAGCCAACTCCCAAAGTTACCTCAGGTTAGCCAGCCAACTCCCAAAGTTACCACAGGTTAGCCAGCCAACTCCCAAAGTTACCACAGGTTAGCCAGCCAACTCCCAAAGTTACCACAGGTTAGCCAGCCAACTCTCCAGGTTACCTCAGGTTAGCCAGCCAACTCTCCAGGTTACCTCAGGTTAGCCAGCCAACTCCCAAAGTTACCTCAGGTTAGCCAGCCAACTCCCAAAGTTACCTCAGGTTAGCCAGCCAACTCCCAAAGTTACCTCAGGTTAGCCAGCCAACTCTCCAGGTTACCTCAGGTTAGCCAGCCAACTCTCCAGGTTACCTCAGGTTAGCCAGCCAACTCTCCAGGTTACCTCAGGTTAGCAAGCCAACTCTCCAGGTTACCTCAGGTTAGCAAGCTAACTCTCCAGGTTACCTCAGGTTAGCAAGCTAACTCTCCAGGTTACCTCAGGTTAGCCAGCCAACTCTCCAGGTTACCTCAGGTTAGCCAGCCAACTCTCCAGGTTACCTCAGGTTAGCCAGCCAACTCTCCAGGTTACCTCAGGTTAGCCAGCCAACTCCCAAAGTTACCTCAGGTTAGCCAGCCAACTCCCAAAGTTACCACAGGTTAGCCAGCCAACTCTCCAGGTTACCTCAGGTTAGCCAGCCAACTCTCCAGGTTACCTCAGGTTAGCCAGCCAACTCTCCAGGTTACCTCAGGTTAGCCAGCCAACTCTCCAGGTTACCTCAGGTTAGCAAGCCAACTCTCCAGGTTACCTCAGGTTAGCAAGCTAACTCTCCAGGTTACCTCAGGTTAGCAAGCTAACTCTCCAGGTTACCTCAGGTTAGCCAGCCAACTCTCCAGGTTACCTCAGGTTAGCCAGCCAACTCTCCAGGTTACCTCAGGTTAGCCAGCCAACTCTCCAGGTTACCTCAGGTTAGCCAGCCAACTCCCAAAGTTACCTCAGGTTAGCCAGCCAACTCCCAAAGTTACCACAGGTTAGCCAGCCAACTCTCCAGGTTACCTCAGGTTAGCCAGCCAACTCCCAAAGTTACCTCAGGTTAGCCAGCCAACTCCCAAAGTTACCACAGGTTAGCCAGCCAACTCTCCAGGTTACCTCAGGTTAGCCAGCCAACTCTCCAGGTTACCTCAGGTTAGCCAGCCAACTCTCCAGGTTACCTCAGGTTAGCCAGCCAACTCTCCAGGTTACCTCAGGTTAGCCAGCCAACTCTCCAGGTTACCTCAGGTTAGCCAGCCAACTCTCCAGGTTACCTCAGGTTAGCCAGCCAACTCTCCAGGTTACCTCAGGTTAGCCAGCCAACTCCCAAAGTTACCTCAGGTTAGCCAGCCAACTCCCAAAGTTACCACAGGTTAGCCAGCCAACTCTCCAGGTTACCTCAGGTTAGCCAGCCAACTCCCAAAGTTACCTCAGGTTAGCCAGCCAACTCCCAAAGTTACCACAGGTTAGCCAGCCAACTCTCCAGGTTATCTCAGGTTAGCCAGCCAACTCTCCAGGTTACCTCAGGTTAGCCAGCCAACTCTCCAGGTTACCTCAGGTTAGCAAGCTAACTCTCCAGGTTACCTCAGGTTAGCAAGCTAACTCTCCAGGTTACCTCAGGTTAGCAAGCTAACTCTCCAGGTTACCTCAGGTTAGCAAGCTAACTCTCCAGGTTACCTCAGTTAGCTAGCTAACTCTCCAGGTTACCTCAGGTTAGCAAGCTAACTCTCCAGGTTACCTCAGGTTAGCAAGCTAACTCTCCAGGTTACCTCAGTTAGCAAGCTAACTCTCCAGGTTACCTCAGTTAGCTAGCTATCTTTCAAGGTTACACCCCCCCCGCAAGAGTTAACACCGATATAGACAAGCAGCTCCATATCCATACCCCCGTGGCACCACTTCACTGTCTGCCCCATATCAGTTACGCCATGTCAGTCAGAGTGTGAGGTGTGTGAGCTCTGCCAGAACCCACGTGCTATGAAGCCTGTGGCCTACATTTCTGCCCCATAGTTCAGTGGCACAGTCACCTGCCTCACGGGTCACCAGTGTGAGTCTGTGCTTGACTGACCTGCGAAGAGCGTTTTCCCGGTGAGCATCTCGGCGAAGATGCATCCGGCAGCCCACATGTCAATGGCCTTGGTGTAGTTGTTAGGGGAGAGCAGCAGGCGAGGAGACCGGTACCATTTAGTCACCAAACCCTCAGAAAGATGACCCTGGAGAAGGAGGGAGAGAGGAAAAGGGGAGGGTGAGTTGAGTCTTTAGTGAGAAGTACACACTAAGAGTTGAATGGGAGTAAGAGCCTGATAAACCTGAATTCATAGGACCCCTCCCTCTCTGTTCAGAATGACTCAACCTCTCCCTCTCTGTTCAGAATGACTCAATCCCCCTCTCTCTGTTCAGAATGACTCAATCCCCCTCTCTCTGTTCAGAATGACTCAATCCCCCTCTCTCTGTTCAGAATGACTCAATCCCCCTCTCTCTGTTCAGAATGACTCAATCCCCCTCTCTCTGTTCAGAATGATTCAACTAGAGGTCGACCGATTAATCGGAATGGCCAATTAATTAGGGCCGATTTCAAGTTTTCATAACAATTGGAAATCGGTATTTTTGGGCGCCGATTTTTTAAATATTTTTTTATACCTTTATTTAACTAGGCAAGTCACTTAAGAACACTCTTATTTTCAATGACGGCCTAGGAACGGTGGGATAACTGCCTTGTTCAGGGAAAGAACGACAGATTTTCACCTTGTCAGCTCGGGGGATCCAATCTTGCAACCTTACAGTTAACTAGTCCTACGGAATAACGGCCTGCCTCTCTCTCGTTGCACTCCACAAGGAGACTGCCTGTTACGCGAATGCAGTAAGCCAAGGTAAGTTGCTAGCTAGCATTAAACTTATCTTATAAAAAACAATCAATCATAACCACTCGTTAACTACACATGGTTGATGGTATTACTAGGTATTATCTAGCGTTGCATATAATCTGACTGAGCATACAAGCATACAAGTATCTAAGTATCTGACTGAGCGGTGGTAGGCAGAAGCTGGCGCGTAAACATTCATTCAAACAGCACTTTCGTGCGTTTTGCCAGCAGCTCTTCGTTGTACGTCAAGCATTGCGCTGTTTATGACTTCAAGCCTATCAACTCCCGAGATGAGGCGGGTGTGACCGAAGTCAAATGGCTAGCTAGTTAGCGCGCGCTAATAGCGTTTCAAACGTCACTCGCTCTGAGCCTTCTAGTAGTTGTTCCCCTTGCTCTGCATGGGTAACGCTGCTTCGATGGTGGCTGTTGTCGTTGTGTTGCTGGTTCGAGCCCAGGGAGGAGCGAGGAGAGGGACAGAAGCTATACTGTTACACTTGCAATACTAAAGTGCCTATAGGAACATCCAATAGTCAAAGGTTAATGAAATACAAATGGTATAGAGGGAAATAGTCCTATAATTCCTATAATAACTACAACCTAAAACTTCTTACCTGGGAATATTGAAGACTCATGTTAAAAGGAACCACCAGCTTTCATATGTTCTCATGTTCTGAGCAAGGAACTTAAACGTTAGCTTTCTTACATGGCACATATTGCACTTTTACTTTCTTCTCCAACACTTTGTTTTTGCATTATTTAAACCAAATTGAACATGTTTCATTATTTACTTGAGGCTAAATTGATTTTATTGATGTATTATATTAAGTTAAAATAAGTTCATTCAGTATTGTTGTAATTGTCATAAAAAAAATAAAAATGGTTTGTAATAATCGTCCGATTAATCGGTATCGGCTTTTTTGTCCCCCAATAATCGGTATCGGTGTTGAAAAATCATAATCGGTTGACCTCTAGACTCAACCCCCCTCTCTCTGTTCAGAATGACTCAACCCCCCTCTCTCTGTTCAGAATGACTCAACCCCCCTCTCTCTGTTCAGAATGACTCAACCCCCCTCTCTCTGTTCAGAATGACTCAACCCCCCTCTCTCTGTTCAGAATGACTCAACCCCCCTCTCTCTGTTCAGAATGACTCAACCCCCCTCTCTCTGTTCAGAATGACTCAACCCCCCTCTCTCTGTTCAGAATGACTCAACCCCCCTCTCTCTGTTCAGAATGACTCAACCCCCCTCTCTCTGTTCAGAATGACTCAACCCCCCTCTCTCTGTTCAGAATGACTCAACCCCCCTCTCTCTGTTCAGAATGACTCAACCCCCCTCTCTCTGTTCAGAATGACTCAACCCCCCTCTCTCTGTTCAGAATGACTCAACCCCCCTCTCTCTGTTCAGAATGACTCAACCCCCCTCTCTCTGTTCAGAATGACTCAACCTCTTTCTCTCTGTGTGTGTTCAGAATGTGACTGAAACTGGTTTATCAGCTCTTATGAGATACACCTAAAACACAGACCCATAGCTTACTAGTTTATTTATATTAATGAAACAGTTGTCATCCTACTGTACTGCAGTGTGTGTGTGTGTGTGTGTGTGTGTGTGTGTGTGTGTGTGTGTGTGTGTGTGTGTCTCTCTCTCTCCAGGCTTGTATTGACTTCAAAAGCACCATTGATCCTGTTAACTACATTCAGCTAATGACCTCTTAATGGTTGAGAAGCAGAGACTCAAAGCTGTATCAACAGAACAAGCTGCTTCTGGATGCTTCCCCTATGGCCCCCTATTCCCTACATGGACCCTGGTCAACAGTAGTGCACTGTAAACCCCTATGGCCCCCTATTCCCTACATGGACCCTGGTCAACAGTAGTGCACTGTAAAGCCCTATGGCCCCCTATTCCCTACATGGACCCTGGTCAACAGTAGTGTACTGTAAAGCCCTATGGCTCCCTATTCCCTACATGGACCCTGGTCAACAGTAGTGTACTGTAAAGCCCTATGGCCCCCTATTCCCTACATGGACCCTGGTCAACAGTAGTGTACTGTAAAGCCCTATGGCTTCCTATTCCCTACATGGACCCTGGTCAACAGTAGTGCACCGTAAAGCCCTATGGCTCCCTATTCCCTACATGGACCCTGGTCAACAGTAGTGCACCGTAAAGCCCTATGGCTCCCTATTCCCTACATGGACCCTGGTCAACAGTAGTGCACCGTAAAGCCCTATGGCTCCCTATTCCCTACATGGACCCTGGTCAACAGTAGTGTACTGTAAAGCCCTATGGCTCCCTATTCCCTACATGGACCCTGGTCAACAGTAGTGTACTGTAAAGCCCTATGGCCCCCTATTCCCTACATGGACCCTGGTCAACAGTAGTGTACTGTAAAGCCCTATGGCTCCCTATTCCCTACATGGACCCTGGTCAACAGTAGTGTACTGTAAAGCCCTATGGCCCCCTATTCCCTACATGGACCCTGGTCAACAGTAGTGTACTGTAAAGCCCTATGGCTTCCTATTCCCTACATGGACCCTGGTCAACAGTAGTGCACTGTAAAGCCCTATGGCTCCCTATTCCCTACATGGACCCTGGTCAACAGTAGTGTACTGTAAAGCCCTATGGCTCCCTATTCCCTACATGGACCCTGGTCAACAGTAGTGTACTGTAAAGCCCTACGGCTCCCTATTCCCTACATGGACCCTGGTCAACAGTAGTGTACTGTAAAGCCCTATGGCCCCCTATTCCCTACATGGACCCTGGTCAACAGTAGTGTACTGTAAAGCCCTATGGCTTCCTATTCCCTACATGGACCCTGGTCAACAGTAGTGCACTGTAAAGCCCTATGGCTCCCTATCCCCTACATGGACCCTGGTCAACAGTAGTGCACTGTAAAGCCCTATGGCTCCCTATTCCCTACATGGACCCTGGTCAACAGTAGTGTACTGTAAAGCCCTATGGCTCCCTATTCCCTACATGGACCCTGGTCAACAGTAGTGCACTGTAAAGCCCTATGGCTCCCTATTCCCTACATGGACCCTGGTCAACAGTAGTGCACTGTAAAGCCCTATGGCCCCCTATTCCCTACATGGACCCTGGTCAACAGTAGTGCACTGTAAAGCCCTATGGCTCCCTATTCCCTACATGGACCCTGGTCAACAGTAGTGCACTGTAAAGCCCTATGGCTTCCTATTCCCTACATGGACCCTGGTCAACAGTAGTGCACTGTAAAGCCCTATGGCCCCCTATTCCCTACATGGACCCTGGTCAACAGTAGTGCACTGTAAAGCCCTATGGCTCCCTATTCCCTACATGGACCCTGGTCAACAGTAGTGCACTGTAAAGCCCTATGGCTTCCTATTCCCTACATGGACCCTGGTCAACAGTAGTGCACTGTAAAGCCCTATGGCTCCCTATTCCCTACATGGACCCTGGTCAACAGTAGTGTACTGTAAAGCCCTATGGCTTCCTATTCCCTACATGGACCCTGGTCAACAGTAGTGCACTGTAAAGCCCTATGGCCCCCTATTCCCTACATGGACCCTGGTCAACAGTAGTGTACTGTAAAGCCCTATGGCCCCCTATTCCCTACATGGACCCTGGTCAACAGTAGTGCACCGTAAAGCCCTATGGCTCCCTATTCCCTACATGGACCCTGGTCAACAGTAGTGCACCGTAAAGCCCTATGGCTTCCTATTCCCTACATGGACCCTGGTCAACAGTAGTGCACTGTAAAGCCCTATGGCTCCCTATTCCCTACATGGACCCTGGTCAACAGTAGTGCACTGTAAAGCCCTATGGCTCCCTATTCCCTACATGGACCCTGGTCAACAGTAGTGCACTGTAAAGCCCTATGGCCCCCTATTCCCTACATGGACCCTGGTCAACAGTAGTGCACTGTAAAGCCCTATGGCCCCCTATTCCCTACATGGACCCTGGTCAACAGTAGTGTACTGTAAAGCCCTATGGCTCCCTATTCCCTACATGGACCCTGGTCAACAGTAGTGCACTGTAAAGCCCTATGGCTCCCTATTCCCTACATGGACCCTGGTCAACAGTAGTGTACTGTAAAGCCCTATGGCTCCCTATTCCCTACATGGACCCTGGTCAACAGTAGTGCACTGTAAAGCCCTATGGCTCCCTATTCCCTACATGGACCCTGGTCAACAGTAGTGTACTGTAAAGCCCTATGGCTCCCTATTCCCTACATGGACCCTGGTCAACAGTAGTGCACTGTAAAGCCCTATGGCTCCCTATTCCCTACATGGACCCTGGTCAACAGTAGTGCACTGTAAAGCCCTATGGCCCCCTATTCCCTACATGGACCCTGGTCAACAGTAGTGCACTGTAAAGCCCTATGGCTCCCTATTCCCTACATGGACCCTGGTCAACAGTAGTGTACTGTAAAGCCCTATGGCTCCCTATTCCCTACATGGACCCTGGTCAACAGTAGTGCACTGTAAAGCCCTATGGCTCCCTATTCCCTACATGGACCCTGGTCAACAGTAGTGCACTGTAAAGCCCTATGGCTCCCTATCCCCTACATGGACCCTGGTCAACAGTAGTGCACTGTAAAGCCCAATGGCTCCCTATCCCCTACATGGACCCTGGTCAACAGTAGTGCACTGTAAAGCCCTATGGCTCCCTATCCCCTACATGGACCCTGGTCAACAGTAGTGCACTGTAAAGCCCTATGGCTCCCTATCCCCTACATGGACCCTGGTCAACAGTAGTGCACTGTAAAGCCCTATGGCTCCCTATTCCCTACATGGACCCTGGTCAACAGTAGTGCACTGTAAAGCCCTATGGCTCCCTATTCCCTACATGGACCCTGGTCAACAGTAGTGCACCGTAAAGCCCTATGGCTTCCTATTCCCTACATGGACCCTGGTCAACAGTAGTGCACCGTAAAGCCCTATGGCTCCCTATTCCCTACATGGACCCTGGTCAACAGTAGTGCACTGTAAAGCCCTATGGCTCCCTATTCCCTACATGGACCCTGGTCAACAGTAGTGCACTGTAAAGCCCTATGGCTCCCTATTCCCTACATGGACCCTGGTCAACAGTAGTGCACTGTAAAACCCTACGGCTCCCTATTCCCTACATGGACCCTGGTCAACAGTAGTGCACTGTAAAGCCCTACGGCTTCCTATTCCCTACATGGACCCTGGTCAACAGTAGTGCACTGTAAAGCCCTATGGCTCCCTATTCCCTACATGGACCCTGGTCAACAGTAGTGCACTGTAAAGCCCTATGGCTCCCTATTCCCTACATGGACCCTGGTCAACAGTAGTGCACTGTAAAACCCTACGGCTCCCTATTCCCTACATGGACCCTGGTCAACAGTAGTGTACTGTAAAGCCCTATGGCTCCCTATTCCCTACATGGACCCTGGTCAACAGTAGTGCACTGTAAAGCCCTATGGCTCCCTATTCCCTACATGGACCCTGGTCAACAGTAGTGCACTGTAAAGCCCTATGGCTCCCTATTCCCTACATGGACCCTGGTCAACAGTAGTGCACTGTAAAGCCCTATGGCTCCCTATTCCCTACATGGACCCTGGTCAACAGTAGTGCACTGTAAAGCCCTATGGCTCCCTATTCCCTACATGGACCCTGGTCAACAGTAGTGCACTGTAAAGCCCTATGGCTCCCTATTCCCTACATGGACCCTGGTCAACAGTAGTGCACTGTAAAACCCTACGGCTCCCTATTCCCTACATGGACCCTGGTCAACAGTAGTGTACTGTAAAGCCCTATGGCTCCCTATTCCCTACATGGACCCTGGTCAACAGTAGTGCACTGTAAAGCCCTATGGCTCCCTATTCCCTACATGGACCCTGGTCAACAGTAGTGCATCGTAAAGCCCTATGGCTCCCTATTCCCTACATGGACCCTGGTCAACAGTAGTGCACCGTAAAGCCCTATGGCTCCCTATTCCCTACATGGACCCTGGTCAACAGTATTGCACCGTAAAGCCCTATGGCTCCCTATTCCCTACATGGACCCTGGTCAACAGTAGTGTACTGTAAAGCCCTATGGCTCCCTATTCCCTACATGGACCCTGGTCAACAGTAGTGCACTGTAAAGCCCTATGGCTCCCTATCCCCTACATGGACCCTGGTCAACAGTAGTGCACTGTAAAGGGAATAGGCTGCCATTTGGGAGACAGCCGCCGTCGCTGTTTGTTTCTGTTACCCAGCGGCCAGTCACCCACCTTGGTAGATCAAAGCTACTAGAGCTCTGCTCGGGCCCTATCACATTAGACCTGCCTGCAGTCTCCTCAGTGACGATAGGTTATACACGTACGTTTGTCCCAGAGCTCAATCCCACCCACTACAGCCTCGCCCCTGGCCACTACAGCCTCGCCCCTGGCCACTACAGCCTCGCCCCTGGCCACTACAGCCTCGCCCCTGGCCACTACAGCCTCGCCCCTGGCCACTACAGCCTCGCCCCTGGCCACTACAGCCTCGCCCCTGGCCGCACAAAAATGGACAGACAAAAAAGGGAGAGAAAATACAGAAAGGGGAAAAAAGGGAGAGAAAAAGGGAGGAGACATACACAGGCCCAGTCAGCAGCCACAGAAAGCAGGATAATCCCCCTGTCTCTCACACACACACCAATCTGTACTTCCGGGACAGTAGAGTCAGCAACAATACGCTGCCTGCCAGTCTGCCCTCAGGCCCTGCAACACAAAAGGCACCCACCAAACCAGTGCCCTGTCTTGTTCTTCCATCCTCAAGTCCCCACAAGGACAGTAAAACAAGATCACACCCACAAGGACAAAGGCTATTTTAAGCTTAAGGGTTAGCAGTTAGGGAAAATATGATTTTGAATGGAAATCAATTATAGATCCCCACAATGTCCCATGCTGTGGGGTGTGTGTGTGTGTGCGTGTGTATTACAGCGGTAAAACAACACTCTCTGATCTGGGGAGAAATCATTAGGTCGAAAACATTTCACAACTGAAACCATTTAATCTAAATGGAAATCATTTTGCAACGAAAACAAGTTTCTATTGGACAAATTCAGGTAGGTCCCTCCCCGTTGGGTTCCATTTGCTTCTGTTTGGTTCCCTACTACGTCAGAGTGGTGTGCTGGCTGTTTCGGTCTCTGTTGCTAGAAAGACTCACTCATACACACCCTGTGTGTCAGTCAGAATATCATTATACAATTCTGACAAGCACAGGTTGTGCTGACCTTCTAAATGTAATGAACACCAGTCTGTAACCATGGCCTCCTTTATTATGGATATACCAATAAATCAATGGATTAGCTCAGGTAGGATAGTCCCACACTAAACAGCCTAATGTCTTCAGCTCATAACAAGGCTCAGCTAGCGGGCCAAGGGACAACAAGGCTCAGCTAGCGGGCCAAGGGACAACAAGGCTCAGCTAGCGGGCCAAGGGACAACAAGACTCAGCTAGCGGGCCAAGGGACAACAAGACTCAGCTAGCGGGCCAAGGGACAACAAGACTCAGCTAGCGGGCCAAGGGACAACAAGACTCAGCTAGCGGGCCAAGGGACAACAAGACTCAGCTAGCGGGCCAAGGGACAACAAGACTCAGCTAGCGGGCCAAGGGACAACAAGACTCAGCTAGCGGGCCAAGAGACAACAAGGCTCAGCTAGCGGGCCAAGGGACAACAAGACTCAGCTAGCGGGCCAAGGGACAACAAGGCTCAGCTAGCGGGCCAAGGGACAACAAGACTCAGCTAGTGGGCCAAGGGACAACAAGACTCAGCTAGTGGGCCAAGGGACAACGAGGCTCAGCTAGTGGGCCAAGAGACAACGAGGCTCAGCTAGTGGGCCAAGAGACAACGAGGCTCAGCTAGTGGGCCAAGAGACAACGAGGCTCAGCTAGTGGGCCAAGAGACAACGAGGCTCAGCTAGTGGGCCAAGGGACAACAAGACTCAGCTAGCGGGCCAAGGGACAACAAGACTCAGCTAGTGGGCCAAGGGACAACGAGGCTCAGCTAGTGGGCCAAGAGACAACGAGGCTCAGCTAGTGGGCCAAGAGACAACGAGGCTCAGCTAGTGGGCCAAGAGACAACGAGGCTCAGCTAGTGGGCCAAGAGACAACGAGGCTCAGCTAGTGGGCCAAGAGACAACGAGGCTCAGCTAGCGGGCCAAGGGACAACAAGGCTCAGCTAGTGGGCCAAGAGACAACAAGGCTCAGCTAGCGGGCCAAGGAACAACAAGGCTCAGCTAGCGGGCCAAGGGACAACAAGGCTCAGCTAGCGGGCCAAGGGACAACAAGACTCAGCTAGCGGGCCAAGGGACAACAAGACTCAGCTAGCGGGCCAAGAGACAACAAGGCTCAGCTAGCGGGCCAAGGGACAACAAGACTCAGCTAGCGGGCCAAGGGACAACAAGGCTCAGCTAGCGGGCCAAGGGACAACAAGACTCAGCTAGCGGGCCAAGGGACAACAAGACTCAGCTAGCGGGCCAAGGGACAACAAGACTCAGCTAGTGGGCCAAGGGACAACAAGACTCAGCTAGCGGGCCAAGGGACAACAAGGCTCAGCTAGCGGGCCAAGGGACAACAAGACTCAGCTAGCGGGCCAAGGGACAACAAGGCTCAGCTAGCGGGCCAAGGGACAACAAGACTCAGCTAGTGGGCCAAGGGACAACAAGACTCAGCTAGTGGGCCAAGGGACAACGAGGCTCAGCTAGTGGGCCAAGAGACAACGAGGCTCAGCTAGTGGGCCAAGAGACAACGAGGCTCAGCTAGTGGGCCAAGAGACAACGAGGCTCAGCTAGTGGGCCAAGAGACAACGAGGCTCAGCTAGTGGGCCAAGGGACAACAAGACTCAGCTAGCGGGCCAAGGGACAACAAGACTCAGCTAGTGGGCCAAGGGACAACGAGGCTCAGCTAGTGGGCCAAGAGACAACGAGGCTCAGCTAGTGGGCCAAGAGACAACGAGGCTCAGCTAGTGGGCCAAGAGACAACGAGGCTCAGCTAGTGGGCCAAGAGACAACAAGGCTCAGCTAGCGGGCCAAGGGACAACAAGGCTCAGCTAGTGGGCCAAGAGACAACAAGGCTCAGCTAGCGGGCCAAGGGACAACAAGGCTCAGCTAGCGGGCCAAGGGACAACAAGGCTCAGCTAGCGGGCCAAGGGACAACAAGGCTCAGCTAGCGGGCCAAGGGACAACAAGGCTCAGCTAGCGGGCCAAGGGACAACAAGGCTCAGCTAGCGGGCCAAGGGCCAACAAGGCTCAGCTAGCGGGCCAAGGGACAACAAGGCTCAGCTAGCGGGCCAAGGGACAACGAGGCTCAGCTAGCGGGCCAAGAGACAACGAGACTCAGCTAGCGGGCCAAGAGACAACGAGACTCAGCTAGCGGGCCAAGAGACAACGAGACTCAGCTAGCGGGCCAAGAGACAACAAGGCTCAGCTAGCGGGCCAAGAGACAACGAGACTCAGCTAGCGGGCCAAGGGCCAACAAGGCTCAGCTAGCGGGCCAAGGGCCAACAAGGCTCAGCTAGCGGGCCAAGGGACAACAAGGCTCAGCTAGCGGGCCAAGGGACAACAAGGCTCAGCTAGCGGGCCAAGGGACAACAAGGCTCAGCTAGCGGGCCAAGAGACAACGAGACTCAGCTAGCGGGCCAAGAGACAACGAGACTCAGCTAGCGGGCCAAGAGACAACGAGACTCAGCTAGCGGGCCAAGAGACAACGAGACTCAGCTAGCGGGCCAAGAGACAACGAGGCTCAGCTAGCGGGCCAAGAGACAACGAGACTCAGCTAGCGGGCCAAGAGACAACAAGGCTCAGCTAGCGGGCCAAGAGACAACGAGACTCAGCTAGCGGGCCAAGGGCCAACAAGGCTCAGCTAGCGGGCCAAGGGCCAACAAGGCTCAGCTAGCGGGCCAAGGGACAACAAGGCTCAGCTAGCGGGCCAAGGGACAACAAGGCTCAGCTAGCGGGCCAAGGGCCAACAAGGCTCAGCTAGCGGGCCAAGGGACAACAAGGCTCAGCTAGCGGGCCAAGGGACAACAAGGCTCAGCTAGCGGGCCAAGAGACAACGAGACTCAGCTAGCGGGCCAAGAGACAACGAGGCTCAGCTAGCGGGCCAAGAGACAACGAGGCTCAGCTAGCGGGCCAAGGGACAACAAGGCTCAGCTAGCGGGCCAAGGGACAACAAGGCTCAGCTAGCGGGCCAAGGGACAACAAGGCTCAGCTAGTGGGCCAACAAGGCTCAGCTAGCGGGCCAAGGGACAACAAGGCTCAGCTAGTGGGCCAACAAGGCTCAGCTAGCGGGCCAAGGGACAACAAGGCTCAGCTAGCGGGCCAAGGGACAACAAGGCTCAGCTAGCGGGCCAAGGTACAACAAGGCTCAGCTAGTGGGCCAAGATACGAGGCTCAGCTAGTGGGCCAAGATACAACGAGGCTCAGCTAGCGGGCCAAGGAACAACAAGGCTCAGCTAGCGGGCCAAGGGACAACAAGGCTCAGCTAGCGGGCCAAGGGACAACCAGGCTCAGCTAGCGGGCCAAGGGACAACCAGGCTCAGCTAGCGGGCCAAGGGACAACAAGGCTCAGCTAGCGGGCCAAGGGACAACCAGGCTCAGCTAGCGGGCCAAGGAACAACAAGGCTCAGCTAGCGGGCCAAGGGACAACAAGGCTCAGCTAGCGGGCCAAGATACAACAAGGCTCAGCTAGTGTGCCAAGGTACAACAAGGCTCAGCTAGTGTGCCAAGGGACAACAAGGCTCAGCTAGCGGGCCAAGGGACAACAAGGCTCAGCTAGTGTGCCAAGGGACAACAAGGCTCAGCTAGTGTGCCAAGAGACAACAAGGCTCAGCTAGCGGGCCAAGGTACAACAAGGCTCAGCTAGTGTGCCAAGATACAACAAGGCTCAGCTAGCGGGCCAAGGAACAACGAGGCTCAGCTAGCGGGCCAAGGGACAACAAGGCTCAGCTAGCGGGCCAAGGAACAACGAGGCTCAGCTAGTGGGCCAAGATACAACGAGGCTCAGCTAGCGGGCCAAGGAACAACGAGGCTCAGCTAGCGGGCCAAGGGACAACGAGGCTCAGCTAGCGGGCCAAGGGACAACGAGGCTCAGCTAGCGGGCCAAGGGACAACGAGGCTCAGCTAGCGGGCCAAGGGACAACGAGGCTCAGCTAGCGGGCCAAGGGACAACGAGGCTCAGCTAGTGGGCCAAGATACAACGAGGCTCAGCTAGCGGGCCAAGAGACATGTGGACCAACTGGAAATGATCTAGGTTGAATGACAGAATGATCTAGATGTAGAGACAGGAGAAATGATCTAGTCAATAAAAGCTGGTGGATATTTTAAGCAGCACCAGGGCCAGGTTGGCTGGGTGGGTATATTTAGAAATGGGTAGATGTCTCTCTTGCATCAGCAGCTTTTAAGCAACTGAAGGAGCAGTCAGAAAACCAGCCAGCCAGAACAGTCTGCCAGCAGAATGTCATGAAATCAGTCAATACACTATCGCAAATGAGGAAACTCCAGGCAGTTCCCAGCAGTGACAACTGCAGTCAGATTTAGCAACAAGCATGGTAGCCTGCCTGTAATGTTGCATAAGAAGTCTAGAATGAAAGAGGTTCTGAGAATCCACAGCAGATTACAACAAGTGAACATTCTAGCTAGTGCTTTGTCTAACTAATTTCAGGAGAATTCATACACGTCACACACACACAGCCGGAGTGACGCAGTAAGTCATTTCTCCAGACCAAAGCCACAGGTTTGCAACAGTCAGAGAGGCAGTGTTATCTAGCCCAGTGTTTGACAGAGAGAAAAACCTGTTTCCACTCACTGAGCGCTGTGCTGTTCTCACTACCAGACTAGTGGGTCGTCCATTCAAGACAGGAAGAACAGCCATGCTGTGGTTCTCTATGTAAAGCCTTTATCTGTGTACAATAGTTTACATTTTTACTTTAGCTTCATTTGTGCAAAGTGGTTTAGGAAAAAAATACATCATATATGTTTCTGTCTCAGATGGGTGGCTAACACCTCAGTGGAAGGAAGGGGGGAGTGAGGAGAGGAAGGGAAGAGGGAGGATGAAAAGGGAGTGTAGAGGAAGGGAGGAGGAAAATAAGAGGAAGGCAGCAGTTGTAGAGTACTATAGGGTTGTCTCAGAGAACCTGGTGACAGAGGATTAGTAGCTAGATTTCCTCAGAGAACCTGGTGACAGAGGATTAGTAGCTAGATTTCCTCAGAGAACCTGGTGACAGAGGATTAGTAGCTAGATTTCCTCAGAGAACCTGGTGACAGAGGATTAGTAGCTAGATTTCCTCAGAGAACCACACGAAGCTAGCTGTACACACACACACTGACTGGTTTTATATACACACACAGCTTTAATCCCCAGGAGATGTGTGTTAGCCATGTCTTTATATACACACAGCTTTAATCCCCAGGAGATGTGTGTTAGCCATGTCTTTATATACACACAGCTTTAATCCACAGGAGATGTGTGTTAGGCATGTCTTTATATACACACAGCTTTAATCCCCAGATGTGTGTTAGCCATGTCTTTATATACACACAGCTTTAATCCACAGGAGATGTGTTAGCCATGTCTTTATATACACACAGCTTTAATCCCCAGGAGATGTGTGTTAGCCATGTCTTTATATACACACAGCTTTAATCCACAGGAGATGTGTGTTAGGCATGTCTTTATATACACACAACTTTAATCCCCAGGGGATGTGTGTTAGCCATGTCTTTATATACACACAGCTTTAATCCCCAGGAGATGTGTGTTAGCCATGTCTTTATATACACACAGCTTTAATCCCCAGGGGATGTGTGTTAGCCATGTCTTTATATACACACAGCTTTAATCCCCAGGAGATGTGTGTTAGCCATGTCTTTATATACACACAGCTTTAATCCCCAGGAGATGTGTGTTAGCCATGTCTTTATATACACACAGCTTTAATCCCCAGGAGATGTGTTAGGCATGTCTTTATATACACACAGCTTTAATCCCCAGGAGATGTGTTAGGCATGTCTTTATATACACACAGCTTTAATCCCCAGGAGATGTGTGTTAGCCATGTCTTTATATACACACAGCTTTAATCCCCAGGAGATGTGTTAGGCATGTCTTTATATACACACAGCTTTAATCCCCAGGAGATGTGTTAGCCATGTCTTTATATACACACAGCTTTAATCCACAGGAGATGTGTGTTAGCCATGTCTTTATATACACACAGCTTTAATCCCCAGGGGATGTGTGTTAGCCATGTCTTTATATACACACAGCTTTAATCCCCAGGAGATGTGTGTTAGCCATGTCTTTATATACACACAGCTTTAATCCCCAGGAGATGTGTGTTAGCCATGTCTTTATATACACACAGCTTTAATCCCCAGGAGATGTGTTAGGCATGTCTTTATATACACACAGCTTTAATCCCCAGGAGATGTGTTAGGCATGTCTTTATATACACACAGCTTTAATCCCCAGGAGATGTGTGTTAGCCATGTCTTTATATACACACAGCTTTAATCCCCAGGAGATGTGTGTTAGCCATGTCTTTATATACACACAGCTTTAATCCCCAGGAGATGTGTTAGGCATGTCTTTATATACACACAGCTTTAATCCCCAGGAGATGTGTGTTAGCCATGTCTTTATATACACACAGCTTTAATCCCCAGGAGATGTGTGTTAGCCATGTCTTTATATACACACAGCTTTAATCCCCAGGAGATGTGTGTTAGCCATGTCTTTATATACACACAGCTTTAATCCCCAGGAGATGTGTGTTATGCATGGCTTTGTGGGTCAAAATAAAACGTGTTGATTAGAGAGAATGGTTTCTTTTAGAGCTGTTGCTCTGCTTAAAAAACGTGAATACACACGACTCAAGTCATTTCTCCCCTGCCGTTTTAACAGCCTTGTGAACCTTCGAGTGGAAGCGGTGAGCCAAGCGGAGCTGTGTGTGTTGCTATAGCTGGGTAATTGGGTCAACGTGAGTATGTGTGTCATGGGAGGAGGACTGTGGTGGAGTGATCCGAGCTACAGCAGGAAACATGTGTGGTGGTGGAATGACGATCTCTCCCGTTCATCTTTCCCTTCCTCCCCGTCTTAGTCTCCCCCTGTCTTAGTCCCCCCACTCTCTCTCTCTCTCTTTCTATAACATTCCAGGAAATGTACACCTGCACATCAAGAGCAGCTACCATCTGCAAGCTTAACAGTCTCTCTGCTGCTTCTTCATAATGACACACAGGCCTGGAGGGTTTTAGGGAATATACGTCTCATTCACACCGACGTCTTTTCAGGGTTTTACATGAAAAGGACTTGTTTGGAAAATGACTAACTTAGCTTGGTTAAAAAAAAAACCCACTTAAACCACTTGTTGCTCACATGTAAAAGACCGTCATGTTATTGTCTTCATTTTGTCTAACTTCCTAGAACAAAACTGGGTTCAATAAAACATTTATATTCCTATAAACAAACCCTTCAGTATGTATGTCAAGGCCATTTTGCATTAAGAAATCTTCAGGGTTGGATTACATCTTGTAAATAGGAGGTCAAGTTGCCTCACTGAGCAGATGTCATATAACTCAGCTAATGCTAGTCTACACAGCCATGCCCCTTGCCCTGCTTCACTGAAGGGCGCACTTACGCTAAGCTAACTGCTAAGCTAGCTAACTCTGGTCTTCAGCCGGCAGAGTCCCTGCCATGCTCACTGTGCTAAGCCGAAAGGGATGCTATTGCCAATGCTAAGCTAACGGACGCAAATGCAATGCTTTTGCCAACCCATGCGTCTAGTCAGCCAAAGGGCACGATAAGCTAAATGCTAAACTAACACTGGTTGTAACAGCAGAGCCCATGTTCCCTGCTTAACCTCAGGGCAAGATTATGCTACACTAGCAGCTTGAGAGCAGCTCTAGCCTTGGAGAAAGGCTCCCACGATAGGCAGGACAAAGGAAGGATTGACTGACTGGCTGGGAGGGAAATGCACAGGATGCTTGATTCCTGCCTGCACGTGAATTCCAGACATTCTTGGTGGCGGGCCACTGGGTGTTTGACTGCTGCGGGTCCCACAGAAGCAGGCTGAGGAGGCTCTGAGAAACTCAACACACAACAGGCTCTCACACACACACCACTCAACATACAGAACCAATCAATCCTCTAACAAAGTTTAGAATATTTATAAGGGTGGGGGGATGGGACAAATTCTGAGAACTTCAATAAGAGCCTAAAAGAAGTCTGAGAAACAGACAATGTAATCTCCATAAGAACCCAATCACCTAAACCCAATCAGAGACAAATGGTGGTCCTATTAAGCCAATCAGGGCCCATCTCTGGTCCTATTAAGCCAATCAGGGCCCATCTCTGGTCCTATTAAGCCAACCAGGGCCCATCTCTGGTCCTATTAAGCCAACCAGGGCCCATCTCTAGTCCTATTAAGCCAATCAGGGCCCATCTCTGGTCCTATTAAGCCAATCAGGGCCCATCTCTGGTCCTATTAAGCCAATCAGGGCCCATCTCTGGTCCTATTAAGCCAATCAGGGCCCATCTCTGGTCCTATTAAGCCAATCAGGGCCCATCTCTGGTCATGTACAACGCAGGACATGGAGTAGGTCTAGCTGAAGATGTATAAAAATATAAACTGGATGCTGATTGGCTAACAGCCGTGGTATATCAGACCGTATACCACAGGTATGACAAAACATACATTTTTACTGCTCTAATTGCGTTAGTAACCAGGTTCTAACAGCAATAAGGCACCTCAGGGGTTTGTGGTATATGACTAATATACCACGGCTAAGGCTGTATGCAGGCATTACGTCATGCCATATACCACACCCTCTCGGGCCATATTGCTCAAATATAGCATCTATATAGACATTATAGAATATCTATACATTTAGACGTGTGCAAGTTCTTGCCAGTGTTCCAAGAGAGACAGAGATCAAGGTTAGTTGCTGCAAATGGACTGGTTCTTTATTTAGACAGAGTGAGCTGTACAAATAGCATGCAGAGAGGCAGAGCCAGCCAGCTACCCCAACAGCAGGGCAGCTTGGGCAGACAGGGGCACGGGAGTCAAGTGGTTGCCCCCCCCCCCGTCTACTCAGGCTGTGTGTGTGTCCAGGCTCTCTGGATGGTACATGGAATGCGGCACCAAATGGTCGTGATTCTCTGCAGAGAGAAGCGTGTCCACACACACACACACACACACACACACACAAGCTTCTGCAGTCCAACAGAAATAGTTGACATCAGCAGAGGGTCTTTTCAATAGGCCGTTCCCTTGCCTCCATGTCATCAATACAAAACCTGCTTATATGGGGAAAAGCCACAGCAGAACAGAGCAGAGCTGCTATAGGGGCTAGGAGAGGGAGGAAGAGGAGGGAATATGGAGGGGTGTCTGGCTACAGAGACTGAAGATCGTGAGAAAATCTCTCTTGAACTTCAAACATGCACCTGTAGCATGCACACACACACTGAAATGGAAATGCCAGTTTCCTGCCGTGTCCCCAGCACGATTGCTATTCAACTGAGAGCGTTCTCAGCGATGAGTCACTGGAGCGTAGCGAGTCAACACTTGATCTGCGATATGAGCCACTAAAACCAGCTGCTGTTGGGGCTGTGTGTGTGAAGCTGTGGCCTAGCTGTAAAAGACTCTGGCTTGGGGCTGTGTGTGTGTGAAGCTGTGGCCTAGCTGTAAGACTCTGGCTTGGGGCTGTGTGTGTGTGTGAAGCTGTGGCCTAGCTGTAAAAGACTCTGGCTTGGGGCTGTGTGTGTGTGTGAAGCTGTGGCCTAGCTGTAAAAGACTCTGGCTTGGGGCTGTGTGTGTGTGTGAAGCTGTGGCCTAGCTGTAAAAGACTCTGGCTTGGGGCTGAGCAGTGTGTGTGAGAAAGTGTAAGGCCTAGCTAACTGTAAAAGTCCTGAGTGTATCCTGTGTGGTGCCAGAGAGAGGGCCGAGTCCCACACCAGACATGCCCTGGTGATGACTAATCTAAGACACCTGTAGCTGCACGGTGACTACTCCACTCCTCAGCTCTCCTCCCTGCTTTCTTCCACTCCTCAGCTCTCCTCCCTGCTTTCTTCCTTTTTCCTCTCTCAGCTCTCTCCTCACTCCTTTCTTCAGTGACCCCTGCTCTCCCCTCAGAGTCCTGTCCAAAGAGCAGTGTACGGCTGGAGAAAGACCCACCTCAACCTACATTCTCCCAGAGCCAGACATCTCAGCCTAATCTCCATATCTCTGAAGTTTGAACGCCCGACTGGTGCACAATCTACACCACACAGCCTGGTCGACACCACACAGCCTGGTCGACACCACACAGCCTGGTCGACACCACACAGCCTGGTCGACACCACACAGCCTGGTCGACACCACACAGCCTGGTCGACACCACACAGCCTGGTCGACACCACACAGCCTGGTCGACAACACACAGCCTGGTCGACAACACACAGCCTGGTCTACAACACACAGCCTGGTCTACAACACACAGCCTGGTCTACAACACACAGCCTGGTCTACAACACACAGCCTGGTCTACAACACACAGCCTGGTCTACAACACACAGCCTGGTCTACATAGTCTAAACTCTGGTCCTCAGCACCGGGGCAGGATGTGGTCTCCCTCCCCTCAACGGAAATATTGGTTCCCAGGGCCCTTATCTCAGCGGAAGCATTTCCCCTGGGAAGGGAAACGGAGGCGCGACTTCAGGAACTACCATACCTCCTCGTTTACTTCCTGTGGTGCAGTGTGGTGTGATCGGGTGACGCTATCAGCCTAGGGATTAGCCCAGTTGGTTTCTGGGCAATAAAGCCAGTACGCTATGCAGGTATCACACGGTTATTACAGACGGTAATGAATGTTAGTTTAACTAGTCTCTGTTTTAGCCTCTTACCTTGTGTGAGTAGTGAGGATCCATGATCCGGGCCAGCCCAAAGTCTCCTATCTTCAGCACCAGGTCCTCTGTGTTGACGAACAAGTTGGCAGGCTTCAGGTCTCTGTGCAGTACGTTGGCAGAGTGGATGTACTTGAGGCCTCTCAGCAGCTGGTACATGAAGAGTCTGGCGTGGTCCTCAGAGAGAAGACCCCTCTCCAGGAGCTGACACAGGTCTGTCTCCATGTACTCCTGGACGATGTACACAGAGTTCACCTCTGTCAGAGAGACCATGTCCTCTGTTAGGTGACGACCGCTGGGCCCTAACGTCTCAAATACCTGGGAGAGGGAAGTAGAGAATATTATCTGTTAGGTGGTGACTGCTGGGCCCTAGCGTCTCAGATACCTGGCAGAGGGAAGTAGAGAATATTATCTGTTAGGTGGTGACTGCTGGGCCCTAGCGTCTCAGATACCTGGCAGAGGGAAGTAGAGAATATTATCTGTTAGGTGGTGACTGCTGGGCCCTAGCGTCTCAGATACCTGGCAGAGGGAAGTAGAGAATATTATCTGTTAGGTGGTGACTGCTGGGCCCTAGCGTCTCAGATACCTGGCAGAGGGAAGTAGAGAATATTATCTGTTAGGTGGTGACTGCTGGGCCCTAGCGTCTCAGATACCTGGCAGAGGGAAGTAGAGAATATTATCTGTTAGGTGGTGACTGCTGGGCCCTAGCGTCTCAGATACCTGGCAGAGGGAAGTAGAGAATATTATCTGTTAGGTGGTGACTGCTGGGCCCTAGCGTCTCAGATACCTGGCAGAGGGAAGTAGAGAATATTATCTGTTAGGTGGTGACTGCTGGGCCCTAGCGTCTCAGATACCTGGCAGAGGGAAGTAGAGAATATTATCTGTTAGGTGGTGACTGCTGGGCCCTAGCGTCTCAGATACCTGGCAGAGGGAAGTAGAGAATATTATCTGTTAGGTGGTGACTGCTGGGCCCTAGCGTCTCAGATACCTGGCAGAGGGAAGTAGAGAATATTATCTGTTAGGTGGTGACTGCTGGGCCCTAGCGTCTCAGATACCTGGCAGAGGGAAGTAGAGAATATTATCTGTTAGGTGGTGACTGCTGGATCCTAGCGTCTCAGATACCTGGGAGGGAAGGTGTTCATATGTTAACATCAACTCATATGAGCAGATACACCTGCATGTTGACTGTGTGTTCTTGACTGTGTGCAGTGTAACTCACATCCTGCCTCTGTTCAGCACTAACTAGTGTGAGGTAGTCCAACAATTGGAAGTGACTTGTATTGTTCAACTCAGGCCAAGGCATATGACGGCAGTTTGATGTTGCAGTGTGACTTGAGCAGGGGAGTTCCCCCACTGTCTGCAGTGTTAGGAGCTGACCCATTCCACTGCTGTCCTGACTAAAGACAATTCCATATGAATGGCCAATAAAAAGTACTGTACAGTTGGTTACTGCATTTCCTGTGTTACCTTGACGGTGTTGTCGTGGTCCAGCCTCCTGATGATCTTGATCTCTCTCAGGGCGTGTTTGACGCTCTGAGGATCCGTCAGGATGATCTTCTTCACCGCCACGCGTTTGTCGCAGTCCGTGTCAACGGCTGAGAACACCAGGCCGTTCCCGCCGTAGCCCAGAGGCTTCAGGTCCATGTAACGTGGGCCCAGGTCAAACCCATGGATGTTCATCAGAGACTCAAACTTCTCCGCCATCTTGGATTTGATGTTTTGACTAAGTTTCTATTGACTTTGGGGTTGTTCAATACAAAATGGACAAACTGACTGGTAATAAGCAAAAGGAGGTCTTAACTGGTGTGTAATATTGTGAAAATATAAATGTGGGTGATACAACCCTTACAGAAGACTACTGTTTCCCCCTGTCTAACCCTCACAGAATCACACGACTCTCTGACTCACAACCAAAGTAGAAAGTCATGTTAGTTTGACAAATGGTGCAAGTTTTTCCAGGCCTAATATGAATTACGTTTTCAAAATCGTTTTTTTTTTGTTGGCGCTTCTCCGGTTATTAAACCGTTTTTAGGCGTTTAGTGTTTAACAGCCAGCGATAATGGAATGAACGCAAGAGGCCAATTCAAAAACTACAACAGCATATCGTTGCATCCTCACAGTACAGATACATTCAGTGATAGACTCATTCTGTGTAGCTGCATTGATTCTAATTGCGCCAAAAAGCACTACAATTTTAAATTCTATTTTTTTTGTGTTTTTTTGTATTTACTCAATCTTCTTCCTGTTGAAACTACCGCTCATCCAAAATGGTGTCTTGCCTTTTAGTCTTCACAGAGTAGTCTGGCCCTCAACAATCGGGTGGCTCAAGCTCACCACAGTCGCAATCAAAGCTATCCTCCATTTTACATGGGCGTAACCTGAAACAGAAACAACACAATGCTTTAGGTCAGCAATCAGACAACAATTAGACAATAGTAACACTGCCATGGCTGGCTGACTTGACATAGTTCCATTCAACCGTTTAACAGCCTGACGTCAAATGGACTAAACGACTGTCACTGTCCAATTTAAGATGACCCAAAAGAGAAATACATGTAGAGAAATGCTAGCTAATACGTTTCAAAACTTTCAAACTAGGTTTTTCATCCAATTGGCGACAGATTTTCACACAAATATTCTAAAATCCGCCTAAAAACAATATGCAAATCTTCCCACCAGAGATTAGTTTCCATCAAATTGACTTGTGCACGATTTACATAGTGCGCATCAAAATACATTTTGCGGTTAAATTCCCATGTAAAAAAAAAAAAAGCAAGTTAATTGGGTTCATCACATTTTCAACTCTACTGATTGTTTTCACAAAAAAAGATGTTGTATAGCAAGTGTGTCCATTCTGGTATTGGCGCGTGTGCTCTAGACAACCGCTCACAGATACAGTGCGGGTAGAAGACTACAACTGGATTATTATTTGACAAAAGAGCGAGATTATCTTTATTTGTAAAACGGCAGCCGAGCGTCGATGATCACGTCAACAGAATAAGACCCTTGATATTTATTGGAAAATAGTCTTATATTTTAACTATTTGAGGAAAATGTCCAGTTTTAGTCAATAAACTACAAAAAAATTGCTAGCTAGCTGGCTTTGCAATCCAGCCACGTTGCAATAAAGACCATATGGTGTGCGGAAAGTCGCTAGGCAGATGTTAGAATGGGCTAAAGTAGTTTGGGAAAGGGGGATACCTAGTCAGTTGTACAACTGAATGCCTTCAACTGAAATGAGAGGTTCAGGGGGCTGCCTTAATCCACATCTTTGGCGCCCGGGGAACACACTGGGTTAACTGCCTTGCTCAGGGACAGAATTACAGATTTTTACCTTGTCAGCTCGGGGATTCGATCCAGCAACCTTACGGTTACTGGCCCAACGCTGTAACTTAAGCGACTGAGCGTGGTATGATCGTCGGTGCCAGGCATGCTGGTTCCAGTATCTCAGAAACGGCCGGCCTCCTAGACTTTTCACGCACGACAGTGTCTAGGGTTTACCGAGAATGGTGCGACAAACAAAAAGCATCCAGTCAGCGGCTGTCCTGTGGGCGAAAACAGCTCGTTGATGAGACGTCTAAAGAGACTGTCAATGTTTTCCTGGCACATGTTAGGTCCCTTGATACCAATTGAGCAATGTTCCCATGCCCAGAAGAATTCAGGCTGTTCTGGATGCAAGGGGGGGGGGGGGGGGGGGGGTCTGACCCAGTACTAAATTGGTGTACCTAATAAACTGGCCACAATGTATATGGCAAACATTAGCCGGTTAACCGCCTAGAGTCAAGGGCCACGCCCATGCGGAAAACTAATTAGCTTAATAAACAAATTCCCATCAAAATCCACCTGTTTAAGCTGGAGACATTTGCCACTGGCTGCGTCTCAATACAATCTGTTATTCAATGGGTTTCTATGAGCTAATAGCAGTAAGGTCAAATTCAATGTTTCATATATATGTATTTTATACCTAAAGAGGTCCTACATTTAAAAAATAAAATAGATAAATGATCCTTGGTAGGACCATCTTAAAACAATTCCATATGTTAGCTTAGTTTTCAGTCAGACATTCACACTTTCCATAGAGTTGAAAAATCTAGCCAACATTTTTTTATTGAATTACATTGGTTGTTAACGTCGGCCGATTTGACACTTTAGCTTTGGTTGAAAGGCAAATACAAATGCATACTAGTAGTAGTCATCGCTCCTGCTCGAGTCTACACAATCTGGGTGATGTGAAACAACGTCATCATCTCACTGGCTTCTCTAGCGAGCTCTCATTGGCTATAGATAATCACCGTTCTCAGACAAAATTTGTCGTTGCACATCTCACACTACAAAAGCATTGCAGAGTTTGTGCCGTTAAAATCAAACGTTTGAAAATATTGGGATGTCTAGGACTGCTCATAGATTGGATGGGAAAAGCTCAGATTGCGTCTCTGACCCGCTCACATTAAACGAGCGTTGGTGACAGCCGCGCGCCTCAAGCAGGCAACGACATGGGGATTCCGTATCCGAGCTCAGAAACTTGTCTGGGACAACAACGTGGTCTCAAGAGTATTTCACATTAAAACTGTAAGCAAATCCGAGACACTCCATTTAGTATGGTATGTAACGTTTAGTATGGTATGTTATGGTATGTATGGTATGCATTCATGGTATGGTATGTATGGTATGCATTCATTGTTGAATGTCCATTATACATTTCATATGATATGTTACAAATTGCAATTTGTACAATATACACTGCTCAAAAAAATAAAGGGAACACTTAAACAACACAATGTAACTCCAAGTCAATCACACTTCTGTGAAATCAAACTGTCCACTTAGGAAGCAACACTGATTGACAATAAATTTCATATGCTGTTGTGCAAATGGAATAGACAAAAGGTGGAAATTATAGGCAATTAGCAAGACACCCCCAATAAAGGAGTGGTTCTGCAGGTGGTGACCACAGACCACTTCTCAGTTCCTATGCTTCCTGGCTGATGTTTTGGTCACTTTTGAAAGCTGGCGGTGCTTTCACTCTAGTGGTAGCATGAGACGGAGTCTACAACCCACACAAGTGGCTCAGGTAGTGCAGCTCATCCAGGATGGCACATCAATGCGAGCTGTGGCAAGAAGGTTTGCTGTGTCTGTCAGCGTAGTGTCCAGAGCATGGAGGCGCTACCAGGAGACAGGCCAGTACATCAGGAGACGTGGAGGAGGCCGTAGGAGGGCAACAACCCAGCAGCAGGACCGCTACCTCCGCCTTTGTGCAAGGAGGAGCACTGCCAAAGCCCTGCAAAATGACCTCCAGCAGGCCACAAATGTGCATGTGTCAGCATATGGTCTCACAAGGGGTCTGAGGATCTCATCTCGGTACCTAATGGCAGTCAGGCTACCTCTGGCGAGCACATGGAGGGCTGTGCGGCCCCACAAAGAAATGCCACCCCACACCATGACTGACCCACCGCCAAACCGGTCATGCTGGAGGATGTTGCAGGCAGCAGAACGTTCTCCAAGGCGTCTGTCACATGTGCTCAGTGTGAACCTGCTTTCATCTGTGAAGAGCACAGGGCGCCAGTGGCGAATTTGCCAATCTTGGTGTTCTCTGGCAAATGCCAAACGTCCTGCACGGTGTTGGGCTGTAAGCACAACCCCCATCTGTGGACGTCGGGGCCCTCATACCACCCTCATGGAGTCTGTTTCTGAAAGTTTGAGCAGACACATGCACATTTGTGGCCTGCTGGAGGTCATTTTGCAGGGCTCTGGCAGTGCTCCACCTGCTCCTCCTTGCACAAAGGCGGAGGTAGCGGTCCTGCTGCTGGGTTGTTGCCCTCCTACGGCCTCCTCCACGTCTCCTGATGTACTCCGTCTCATGCTACCACTAGAGTGAAAGCACCGCCAGCATTCAAAAGTGACCAAAACATCAGCCAGGAAGCATAGGAACTGAGAAGTGGTCTGTGGTCACCACCTGCAGAACCACTCCTTTATTGGGGGTGTCTTGCTAATTGCCTATAATTTCCACCTTTTGTCTATTCCATTTGCACAACAGCATGTGAAATGTATTGTCAATCAGTGTTGCTTCCTAAGTGGACAGTTTGATTTCACAGAAGTGTGATTGACTTGGAGTTACATTGTGTTGTTTAAGTGTTCCCTTTATTTTTTGGAGCAGTGTATGTTCCAAATTTGCTAAACATATGATATTCCAATTTGTTGTGATCATTTTTTGCTAAGTGGCTAACGTTAGCTTTAGGGGTTAGGGGAAAGGTTAGCTAACATGCTAAGTAGTTGCAAAATAGCTATAAAAAAAGTAGTAAGTAGTTGCAAAGTTCTAATTAGCTCAAATGCAACCTTCGGGTTGCTATACGTTCGCGTTATACGCCCACCCAATCACGCTCCTTTAATTTATGCCTTAAGTAACCTATCTTATGTAACAATACCAAACGTAACATATCATACTAATTTGAGTGTCCCGGATTTACTTTTACTATGTTACGTCTAGTCTATGACACCAGTCTGGGGACTGCTAAATCGGGGGCAAAATCATGTAGTGTACAGTCGTGGCTAAAAGTTTTGAGAATGACACAAATATTAATTTTCACAATGTCTGCTGTCTCAGTTTGTATGATGGCAATTTGCATATACTCCAGAATGTTATGAAGAGTGATCAGATGAATTGCAATTAATTGCAAAGTCCCTCTTTGCCATGCAAATGAACTGAATCCCCAAAAAACATTCCCACTGTATTTCAGCCCTGCCACAAAAGGATCAGCTGACATGTCAGTGATTCTTTCGTTAACACAGGTGTGAGTGTTGACGAGGACAAGGCTGGAGATCACTCTGTCATGCTGATTGAGTTCGAATAACAGACTTGACGCTTCAAAAGGAGGGTGGTGCATGGAATCATTGTTCTTCCTCTGTCAACCATGGTTGCCTGCAAGGAAACATGTGCCGTCATCATTGCTTTGCACAAAAAGGACTTCACAGGCAAGGATATTGCTGCCAGTAAGATTGCACCTAAATCAACCATTTATGGGATCTTCAAGAACTTCAAGGAGAGCGGTTCAATTGTTGTGAAGAAGGCTTCAGGGCATCCAGGAAAGTCCAGCAAGCGCCAGGACCGTATCCTAAAGTTGATTCAGCTGCGGGGTCGGGGCACCATCAGTACAGAGCTTGCTCAGGAATGGCAGCAGGCAGGTGTGAGTGCATCTGTACGTACAGTGAGGCGAAGACTTTTGGAGGATGGCCTGGTGTCAAGAAGGGCAGCAAAGAAGCCACTTCTCTCCAGGAAAAACATCTGGGACAGACTGATATTCTGCAAAAGGTACAGGGATTGGACTGCTGAGGACTGGGGTAAAGTCATTTTCTCTGATGAATCCCCTTTCCGATTGTTTGGGGCATCCGGAAAAAAGCTTGTCCGGAGAAGACAAGGTACCATCAGTCCTGTGTCATGCCAACAGTAAAGCATCCTGAGACCATTCATGTGTGGGGTTGCTTCTCAGCCAAGGGAGTGGGCTCACTCACAATTTTGCCTAAGAACACAGCCATGAATAAAGAATGGTACCAACACATCCTCCGAGAGCAACTTCTCCCAACCATCCAGGAAGTTTGGTGACGAACAATGCCTTTTCCAGCGTGATGGAGCACCTTGCCATTAGGCAAAAGTGATAACTAAGTGGCTCGGGGAACAAAACATCGATATTTTGGGTCCGTGGCCAGGAAACTCCCCAAACCTTAATCCCATTGAGAACTTGTGGTCAATCCTCAAAAGGCGGGTGGACAAACAAAACCCCACAAATTCTGACAAACTCCAAGCATTGATTATGCAGGAATGGGCTGCCACCAGTCAGGATGTGGCCCAGAAGTTAATTGACAGCATGCCAGGGCAGATTGCAGAGATCTTGAAAAAGAAGGGTCAACACTGCAAATATTGACTCTTTGCATCAACTTCATGTAATTGTCAATAAAAGCCTTTGGCACTAATGAAATGCTTGTAATTATACTTCATTATTCCATAGTAACATCTGACAAAAATATCTAAAGACACTGAAGCAGCAAACTTTGTGGAAATTAATATTTGTGTCATTCTCAAAACTTTTGGCCACGACTGTACACCTGGCTTAAATGTGGGAGGACTGGACCTCCGACCTCACATAAAACGACAGTTTTTATAAAAAATACTTATTTCAGCACCCAAAGAATAGCGTTAGCCTGCAATTACATAGAACAATGTATGTAATTGCTGGCTATTCTTTGGGTGCTGAAATCAGTAGTTAAAAAAAAAAAAAAACTTAATTTTAAATGTGACTCCACACTCCAGTGTTGCCAATTTAGCAACTCTGTTGCTAGATTTAGCAAGTCAGATCCTTCCAGCGACTTTTATTGGCAAAAGAGTAGAGACAAATTTAAATACTTTTTAAAGGCTGCCCCAGTGACTTTCGGTTGATTTTATTTAACTAGGCAAGTAAGTTCAGAACAAATTCTTATTTACAATGACCGCCTACCCAGGCCAAACCCGGACGACGCTGGGCCAATTGTGCGCCGATCTATGGGACTCCCAATCAAGGCCGGATGTGATGCAGCCTGGATTCGAACCAGGTACTGCAGTGTCTAAGCCCCCTACGCCACTCGGGATTTAGTGACTTCCGTGTTTGTGTGCCTGCCGGTCTAAACTCATCTGCTCTTCTCCTGCTCCACTGAGCGCCACTCTAGCCTCTTGGTCCTCACCCCTCTGCTGCAGAGAGTGAAGTTAATTTATTAAATCGGCTCCTTGTTAAATGACACCAAAGCTCTCTAAAGCATAAACAATAATAACAAGTAAAAAAATAAAAAGTGTATACTATTTTCAAAAAAAGTACTTTGTTTTTTTATGTGCATTTTAATTATTTAATCGGGTCTTTTTTGTTCTCCTTCACCTTCAAACATTCTATTTAGTTTTGCTTTGGGGAATGTCTCATTGCATGAGAGGACTGAGGGACAGCATAAACCTAAAAACAAATCCCTATTACGTCATCTAGGGACAAATGCTACTTTCCTTTAAAAAAAATGGATGTTAACACTGCGCTGCTCAACTCCATCGTAAATCGTGGAGTTGAGTCGGCTAGCAAGCTAGCTTACGTTACTGTAGCATCGTTCGCTAACTAGCTACACACTTTCTATCCAAAACGGAGCTAGCCAGAAAACACCGAATTGTTTGAATGTAAATAACATGGCGATAGCAGCTTGCCAACAAAACATATTCGCCGTATTGTTGACTATAGGTTATTTTGTGTTAAACTAGTTCATCGTAATAACGTTTTTTTTCCATAGCCACTGCTAGCCAAGTTAACCATGTGATCGTCCCCCCATAAGTCATGAACCTCCGACTCCTGTGATATTTCGGGGAACAGACCCCTAGTTGACTGTTAGCTTATCCTACCTTACAGGTGAAATGAAATATCGTTGATATTCAGCCAACGGCTTCTATATAACGTTACCCATATAAACATTACATCGAATCAAATGACCAACGTTTATCCTCATATTTGGTTGATAGAGAACTTGCCAACGATCCCGTGACATGAACAAAGGCGCCCGTTGTTGGCTTGAGGGTCTTTAGTTTAGCTGGCTAACCTCACAAACCAGTCGCTAGCTAGCTTCGTCGGCTACGTGGTCGTACCTGAGGTATAAAAGAGCGGATCCTACTCCCTCCTAACACAAAGCCGTTGCCAAACCGACGTCGAAAATGAACGTAATCTGCCGTTTAAAAACATAATACGACCTTCCCACATAACAATGCACTTATACGTAGCACTTATACGAAATAGTATTGAATCACTTACTGTTCTCGTCCGTTTCATTTGATATAGCTATGTTTTTCAAGGCGATATAAGGTCGGGCTGCGCTCCGTTCGCACTGCCCTGCGAGTCTGTTACAATCGCCATTCAGACTGGCTGCTTGCGTCAGCGTCATTCAAGAGACGTGGAGAATGGAGATGATGGGAAAACGGGCGGTAAATTCAAAATATTGGAATAAAACAAATATTTAGGACGATTCTATCTTCTAATGTTTGTTTGATGTTATTTTACTGACTATGTTTTTTGTTATATTTAAAAAATAGCCTAGTGTCCGAATAAACTGTTATTTTACGCTGTGGGCCCTGAAGTTATTGACAGCCAGGCAGAATCTTATCCTAAATAGATAGCCCCAATACAAAGGAAAAACACTAACAGGCCGTCATCACTATTGAATGGAGGATCAAAGCGGCCTTGGGAAACCTCAAACGCAAAACAGTTAAACATTAAGTAACAGTCATTAAAACAATTACAAATCAATTAACAGCCATTAAAACAGTTAACGTCAATTCATTATTAAACTGCTGATAGTTAGGATTATGTTAATTCAGAAGGTCAATGTTTTTAGATGTAGGCCTGTATATAAAATAATGCATAGGCCTAATTGACAACCTGTCATGTTCAGCCTATAGGCCTATATAAAGCCTAAAATAATGCATAGCCTATAGGCCTAATTGACAATCATATTGAGCCTATATATAAAGCCTATATCTTATATTTATATTAAACACAGAGACTATGCGTTTGAGTCTGACTGCTCAATGAAGTCCTCATGTATTAAACTTAAAGTAAAACACAGATCAATAGGCGGTATAAGCTTATCTTCACATCAAAATCAATCAATCATTTAATCATGACCTATAGTTTCTGTATTTCTCTCGCATGTATTTTACCTGTTATTGACTGGGCACAGGTGCAGTGCCTGTTACATTTGGACCATATGTCACACACAGTTGCTGAGACGGAGGATTATATTTATATTTTCAAAATAAATATTCAATATCAACACTCAAGAGAGATACTAATATTTGTGTCAACTTCCAAGCAAGTCAGTCAGACAAGACAGACAAACTTGTTTTGGAAATTCCTCTGCTTGCGGAAGACTGCGGATGTGCTGCCGTTGTTTTTCATCCTTCAGCAGCAATGCAGTGTTTTCTGAGCGCTGCCTAATGCTATTTTCAGATTATGGTACACAGTACTGGGTTATTAGCCGCGTTAGAGATAAAAGTCCCTCGGAAAGGTTACTGGTGCTGCGTGAGGATTTAGATAGTCCATCTGTCATGATGCGCTTGTCGCCTTTTTCTGCTGTTTTTTTTAGTCTTCTTTTTTTCCCCGAATAGCGGTATGTGGAATCTCTCGCACTGCGATCTACCTACATCCTCCCGAAATTTATATTCCGAATAAACAAATAAAAATCACACAGAAATAAAACAGAATAGCCAAAAATTCGGATCCAGAGATATTCAGATATATTCTGCACGTCTGGGGTCCTTGTCTGCTATGCAGTAGCTTCAGCAGTCAGTCTGTGAGCCAGTGTGATGTAACAACACCAGCATAGGCAGCACCAGAGCAGGGGAGAGCGGCGGGGAAGGAGGATATGTAGGATAAATTGATGAATGAACGAGCAACAGAATCGGCCAGTTTAATGAGAGGACCGGAAGAGGCGGGACGCGGAAGCAGCAGGAGCAATAGGGTAGGTTGCTCCCATCAACTGCAGTGTCCATCAACAGGGCCAGCAGACCATGTGAAGAGCCATGTGGCTGAGAATGCTGCAGAACGTTACCTGACCCAGCCTGGGATGATGATGTAGACTAGTGGGATGGAGAGACAGGAAGGATGCTTAGACTATTATGCGACAGACATGGTGACGTGAGGTGAGCATTTTGAGACTATGTCCAAGGAGCAGGCTAAAGATCAGCTGTGTTCTCTGTCAGTTCCATATGTAGGAGAAAAGAAAAATAGCTGAATGGAATTCTGACCAATACTACAAATTGCCTACACACACTCACACATAGATCAATAACTATGACATAGATCAATAACTACAGTACTATATAGATCAATCACTACAGTAATATATAGATCAATAACTATGACATAGATCAATAACTACAGTAATATATAGATCAATAACTACAGTAATATATAGATCAATAACTATGACATAGATCAATAACTACAGTAATATATAGATCAATAACTACAGTAATATATAGATCAATCACTACAGTAATATATAGATCAATAACTACAGTAATATATAGATCAATCACTACAGTAATATATAGATCAATCACTACAGTAATATATAGATCAATAACTACAGTAATATATAGATCAATAACTACAGTAATATATAGATCAATAACTACAGTAATATATAGATCAATCACTACAGTAATATATAGATCAATAACTACAGTAATATATAGATCAATAACTACAGTAATATATAGATCAATCACTACAGTAATATATAGATCAATCACTACAGTAATATATAGATCAATCACTACAGTAATATATAGATCAATCACTACAGTAATATATAGATCAATCACTACAGTAATATATAGATCAATAACTACAGTAATATATAGATAATTTACTACAGTAATATATAGATCAATAACTACAGTAATATATAGATCAATCACTACAGTAATATATAGATCAATAACTACAGTAATATATAGATCAATCACTACCACTACAGTAATATATAGATCAATCACTACAGTAATATATAGATCAATCACTACAGTAATATATAGATCAATAACTACAGTAATATATAGATAATTTACTACAGTAATATATAGATCAATCACTACAGTAATATATAGATCAATCACTACAGTAATATATAGATCAATCACTGCAGTAATATATAGATCAATCACTACAGTAAGACATAGATCAATAACTATGACACAGGTCATTCGGGCTCCCGAGTGGGAGTGGTCTAAGGCACTGCATCTCAGTGCAAGAGGTGTCACTACAGTCCCTGGTTCGATTCCAGGCTGTATCACATCCAGCTGTGATTGGGAGTCCCATAGGGCGACGCACAATTGGCCCAGCTTCGTCCGGGTTTTGGCGGGGTAGGCCATCATTGTAAATAAGAATTTGTTCTTAACTGACTTGCCTAGTTAAATAAAGGTAAAAAGAAAAAAAAAGGTCAATCGAAGTTGCTGAAAATGTCCCAGTGTACTAACGAGTCCTCACACTTTAAACCTCTCCTCCCCCCTCACCTCCCCCTCTCATATCTCCTCCTCCTCTCCCCCCTCTTCTCTCTCCTCCCCCTCCTCCTCACCTCCCCCTCTCATATCTCCTCCTCCTCTCCCCCTCTTCTCTCTCCTCCCCCTCCTCCTCACCTCCCCCTCTCATATCTCCTCCCCCTCTCCTCCTCTCCTCTTCTCCTCCCCCTCTTCTCTCTCCTCCCTCCTCTCCTCCCCCTCTCATATCTCCTCCCCCTCTCTTCCCCTGTTTCCTCCCCATCTCCTCCTCCTCTCTTCTCAAGGTTAGTCTACAGTATCATTTGTTGAGGCCCTTAGACTCCCTCTCAAAGAGCATGTGATTGTGTCAACCTGCTGAGGTTGAAGTAGTAGGATATCCATCACACTGGCTTATGTAACTAATGTTGATATGTTGAAACTGAAGCCGTATCACTACGCAGATGGTCAGTATGAAGTAGCACCATAGACAGTGGGAGCTGATTTGACAAAATAACGTTGCCGTGACTTTGATATCAAATGGAAACTCTATCCTAATGCACAAAGGGACAACACACCTGTGTCTACACTGTTACTACAGAACCACTTTGTATCGATGTGCTGTGCTTTACGGGCTAAGACGTCCCTCTCTGAGTCCCAGGATGCGTTACAAATAGCACCCTAGGGCATAGGAGTCTATTTGGGACTTAATTCCAGTGTTATTTCATCTGCACAGAATGTTCTCTGTTCTCAGAGTGTGAAGAGTGGTTCTGACTACCGTGTCTCCAAGGAGATGTGAAAATTCTGTTTACACCCGTCTGTCACTGCTGCTGTGATGATGACAGCGGGAATAATCAAAGGAAGCTCATCACAAGCCTGCCTGCATGCCTGCCTTTCTGCCTGCCTGCTTGTCTGCCTGTCTGTCTTTCTGCCTGCCTCAGCCTCGATTCATGCTTCCAGCTCACCATCTCACCACAGAGAGAGAAAAAGAGAGACATACAGAGATCTCTAGCGCTCGTTGTTCATCTACAATCGTCAAAAACTAAATTGCTATTCGGCTGAAACAGACAGTCATGTCTCTTAGACTCTCCTACATGCCCAGCCAACAAACCTCTCATGTCTCTTAGACTCTCCTACATGCCCAGCCAACAAACCTCTCATGTCTCTTAGACTCTCCTACACGCCCAGCCAACAAACCTCTCATGTCTCTTAGACTCTCCTACACGCCCAGCCAACAAACCTCTCATGTCTCTTAGACTCTCCTACACGCCCAGCCAACAAACCTCTCATGTCTCTTAGACTCTCCTACACGCCCAGCCAACAAACCTCTCATGTCTCTTAGACTCTCCTACACGCCCAGCCAACAGACCTCTCATGTCTCTTAGACTCTCCTACATGCCCAGCCAACAGACCTCTCATGTTTCTTAGACTCTCCTACACGCCCAGCCAACAAACCTCTCATGTCTCTTAGACTCTCCTACACGCCCAGCCAACAGACCTCTCATGTCTCTTAGACTCTCCTACACGCCCAGCCAACAGACCTCTCATGTCTCTTAGACTCTCCTACACGCCCAGCCAACAGACCTCTCATGTCTCTTAGACTCTCCTACATGCCCATAGAACACTTCAACCAGAGTCCCTCTGCACTTATACTGTTGTTCTGCCGTGTTCAACTTAGTCTGTAACTGGATATTACAGCCGTCTATCTCTCTTACCATGGTTGAAATCCTCCCGGAGTGTCAGGAACGCCATGGTACAGAACAGCCGTTAATCCATACAGTTATGCACTAAGGAAAGAGACCAATATCCAACGGTCCCACACGGCTTGTCCCACAGTCCACAGGGCTTACAGCAGCCCCTCAGCAGCCAGGCAAAGGGAAGTAGACAGTTGCCAGACAGACAGACAGTCCACTAGTAGCCTGTGGAGTGATACAGTACTGTGTAGAAATAGATTGTCACAGTCTTGGTGATATGTTGTGTTGCTCAATGTGAGTCAGTCTGGGTTGGGAGGTGGAGCTCCATGAAGACCATGTGAGTCAGTCTGGGTTGGGAGGTGGAGCTCCATGAAGAGTACATATAGGCTGAACATGGAGAGAGGGAGGGAGAGAGAGGGGGGAGGGAGGAGCAGAGGGGAAGAGAAAAGGTGGAAGAGGGGGGAGAGACAGGGAGGGAGGGAGAGGGGGAGGAGTGAGGGAGCGAATGAGAGAGGGGGAAGAGAGAGGGAGGGGGAGAGAGGGGGGGGGGAGGAGAGAGCAAAGAGAGGGTGGGAGACTGAAGGGGGAGGAGAGAGAAAGTAGAGATGGAGGGAGAGAGGGACATTGAGAGAGAGGGAGAGTGGGGGTAGGTGCATCTCGCTGCATCTCTCTCTCTCTCTGTCTCTCTCTCCCTGCATCTCTCTCTCTCTCTCTCCCTGCATCTCTCTCTCTCTCTCCCTGCATCTCTCTCACTCTCTCTCGCTCTCTCTCTCCCTGCATCTCTCTCTCTCTCTCTCTCTCTCTCTCTCCTTGCATCTCTCTCTCTCTCTCCCTGCATCTCTCTCTCTCTCTCTCTCCCTGCATCTCTCTCTCTCTCTCCCTGCATCTCTCTCTCTCTCCCTGCACCTCTCTCTCTCTCCCTGCATCTCTCTCTCTCTCCCTGCATCTCTCTCTCTCTCTCTCTCCCTGCATATCTCTCTCTCTCTCCCTGCATATCTCTCCCTCTCTCCCTGCATCTCTCTCTCTCTCTCTCTCTCTCTCTCTCTCTCTCTCTCTCTCTCTCTCTCTCTCTCCCTGCATATCTCTCTCTCTCTCCCTGCATATCTCTCTCTCTCCCTGCATCTCTCTCTCTCTCTCTGCATCTCTCTCTCTCTCCCTGCATATCTCTCTCTCTCTCTCCCTGCATCTCTCTCTCTCTCTCTGCATCTCTCTCTCTCTCTCCCTGCATATCTCTCTCTCTCTCTCTCTGCATATCTCTCTCCCTGCATATCTCTCTCTCTCTCTCCCTGCATATCTCTCTCTCTCTCTCTCTCTCTCTCTCTCTCTTTCTTAAGAAGTGAGGTTGCTGTATAATCACACCATATTCGTTTCCTTAATACTCTTCTTTTGCAAAGGGCAGTGCAGAGATGCTTTGATCTGTTCTGGTAGATATATAGTACCAGTCAAAAGTGTGGACACACTTACATTTCAGGTGAAGCTGGTTGAGAGAATGCCAAGAGTGTGCAAAGCTGTCAACAAGGCAAAGGGTGGCTACTTTGAAGAATATAAAATATAAAATATATTGTGATTTATTTAACACTTTTTTTTATTTTTTATTCTACAATGTAGAAAATAGTAAAAATAAAGAAAAACCCCCGACTCAGGAGGTGTGTCCAAACTGTTGACTGGTACAGGAGGTGTGTCCAAACTGTTGACTGGTACAGGAGGTGTGTCCAAACTGTTGACTGGTACAGGAGGTGTGTCCAAACTGTTGAATGGTACAGGAGGTGTGTCCAAACTGTTGACTGGTACAGGAGGTGTGTCCAAACTGTTGACTGGTACAGGAGGTGTGTCCAAACTGTTGACTGGTACTGTGTTTAGTCATTTCGTCCTGGCTTTGTGTGGCTGGCGCGAGAATGGAGAAAGGATGTTGGGTAGTGGTGTGGTGTTACAGGGTAGTATTATGATGGTAGTGGTGTGGTGTTACAGGGTAGTAATATGATGGTAGTGGTGTGGTGTTACAGGGTAGTATTATGATGGTAGTGGTGTGGTGTTACAGGGTAGTAATATGATGGTAGTGGTGTGGTGTTACAGGGTAGTAATATGATGGTAGTGGTGTGGTGTTACAGGGTAGTAATATGATGGTAGTGGTGTGGTGTTACAGGGTAGTAATATGATGGTAGTGGTGTGTTGGTGTGGTGTTACAGGGTAGTAATATGATGGTAGTGGTGTGGTGGTGTGGTGTTACAGGGTAGTAATATGATGGTAGTGGTGTGGTGGTGTGGTGTTACAGGGTAGTAATATGATGGTAGTGGTGTGGTGGTGTGGTGTTACAGGGTAGTAATATGATGGTAGTGGTGTGATGTTACAGGGTAGTAATATGATGGTAGTGGTGTGGTGTTACAGGGTAGTATTATGATGGTAGTGGTGTGGTGTTACAGGGTAGTAATATGATGGTAGAGGTGTGTTGTTACAGGGTAGTAATATGATGGTAGTGGTGTGATGTTACAGGGTAGTAATATGATGGTAGTGGTGTGTTGGTGTGGTGTTACAGGGTAGTAATATGATGGTAGTGGTGTGGTGTTACAGGGTAGTAATATGATGGTAGTGGTGTGTTGGTGTGGTGTTACAGGGTAGTAATATGATGGTAGTGGTGTGGTGTTACAGGGTAGTAATATGATGGTAGTGGTGTGGTGGTGTGGTGTTACAGGGTAGTAATATGATGGTAGTGGTGTGGTGGTGTGGTGTTACAGGGTAGTAATATGATGGTAGTGGTGTGGTGTTACAGGGTAGTAATATGATGGTAGTGGTGTGGTGTTACAGGGTAGTAATATGATGGTAGTGGTGTGTTAGTGTGGTGTTACAGGGTAGTAATATGATGGTAGTGGTGTGGTGTTACAGGGTAGTAATATGATGGTAGTGGTGTGGTGTTACAGGGTAGTAATATGATGGTAGTGGTGTGTTAGTGTGGTGTTACAGGGTAGTAATATGATGGTAGTGGTGTGGTGTTACAGGGTAGTAATATGATGGTAGTGATGGTCTGTTATTAGTCAGCTCTCAGACAGACAGACTGACAGACTGGACATGAGCAGCAGCCATTTGGGACAGGCCCTACATCTTCTAAAGCCTGAAACAACTGGTATAGACTAGTGGGTAAACAACTGGTATAGACTAGTGGGTAAACAACTGGTATAGACTAGTGGGTAAACAACTGGTATAGACTAGTGGGTAAACAACTGGTATAGACTAGTGGGTAAACAACTG